>NW_012107709.1:611266-613539 GCF_000951045.1 Mandrillus leucophaeus | reverse complement strand
AAGGACCCACGGTTGGCTTTGTGGAGCCCATCATATTTTTTCCACTAATTCTATTCTTAAAGTTATTACATTCTTTCTTCTAATTTCTCTGCTTTTAATTGCCTTATTCTTCTAAATTCTTGAAATGCATGCTTACTATTGACTATTGAGCTGTTTATTTACTGATTTTGTCTAATCTATGTATTTAGGTCTATATGTTTTTTCTCTCAGCAAAGTTTTAGGTTTATCCAACAAATGTTGCTATATTGTATCTTAGTTATAATTAAATTAAAATAGTTTCTAACTTCTACTATGATTCCTTCTCTGCTCCATGGGTTATTTAGAAATTTCTAAATATGATTTCTAAGCTTGTAGGTTTTTTAACTTACCTTTTTAATATTGATTTCTAGCTTAATGGCAATATGATTGACACATACTCTGATTTAAATATTTTGAAATTGAGACTTTATATCTCAGCAGACGTTCAATTTTTATGAATGTTTCATGAGTACTTGAATAAAATATATGCTCTAGTATTTGGTTATAGTGATCTACATATGTCAGGTAGATAAGGATTATTAATTGTGTGCTTCAAAATTTTTTTGAAATTTTAGTTTTTGTCTGCTTCTTTTTATCACTTTCTGAGAGTGGTATGTAAATCTCTATCAGGAGTCAATATTTGTCTATTTCTCCTTGTAGTATTGTCATCTTTGCTTCATACATTTTGAGGTCGTATTACTAGACAAAATCAAATTTAGAATTTCTGTATGTGATAGATGAATTAAACTAGTCACTGTAAAGGATATTTTGTATTTGTAGTTTTGTTCTGTGCTTTGTACCATATTAACACGGATACATCAGATTTCTTGTGACAAGTAATTGCATGGTAATATTTTTCCATCATTTTACTTTCCACCTGCCAGTATTTTTATATTTTAGTTGTGTCATTTGTAAGCATCATACTGTGGGACTTTTCAGTATGATAATCTGTCTTATTATTAGAGAATTTAGTTCACTTACATTAACGTAATTGCAGATTTATTTGCTTATATATGTACTTTATTCTTTGCTTACCATCAGTCTTATGTTTTTTTAAAAAAAGATTTCTGTCTTATTGTTATTTAATTATTTTAATTATTTCATTTTCCCTGTACATTAACCTAGAAATTTTATACTATTTTCCTTTCAATGGTTACATTCAAGATTCAAACATGCATCCTTGAATTATCGAAATCTAATTTAATTGGTATTTGTATCTTCATTTGGTCATTTCACCTAACTTTATATACTTCCTGATTTAGTATATTTTAAAATGTAATTTAATATTCCATCTCACTCCCTCTTGTTTTCCTTCTTTCTCTATATATGTATGTATATATGTATATATTGTATTTATATGTGTGTACATTTATATAACAGCTATATTGAGATAAAATTCACATACCACAAAAATCACCCATTTAAGGTATATAATTCAATAGTTTTTAGTATATTAACAGTTATGCAACCAACACTGTAATCAATTTTAGAACATTTATCACTCCAAAAAGGAAACCCTATAGCCATTAGCAGTCACTCTTCATTTTTCCCCAAACCTTTCACCCTAGAAAACCATTAATCTACTTTGAGCTTATGTAGCTTTACCTATTCTGGATACTACACCTAAAAGGGTACACAATATGTGGTCTTTTGTGACAGATTTCTTTCACTTAGCGTAGTTTTCAAGGTTCTTTCAATCTATATTATGCATTAGGACTTAATTCATTCTTTATGAATGAATAATACCGTAGTATGTATTTATTACATTTTGTTTATCTGATCATTCATTGATGGGTCACGAATGACCATCAGTTTGTTTCCACACTTTCAGCTATTATGAATACACTGCTGTGAACGTTTGTGTATAAGTTTTGTATGGACATATATATGTAATTCTCTTGAGCACATGCCTAGGAGTAGAATTGCTAGGATATATGGTAATTCCATGTTTAAGACCTACCTAACTACTTTCCACCGAAGTCATTTTACATTCCCACAAGGAGTATACAAGGGTTCCAGTTTCTGAATGTTCTTGTCAACCCCTGTATTCTGTTTGTTTGTTTGTTTTTTGTTTGTTTGTTTTTTTAATTCTAGAATTAAAAAATTCTAGACACCTTAGTGGATATGAAGTGATCTTTTTGTGTGTGGTTTCAATTTGCATTTCTTCAATGACTAATTATGTTGAACATTTTTTTCATGTGCTTTTTAGCCATTTATATATATTCATTGGGGAAATACCTACATAGGTTCTTTTC
>NW_012107709.1:603939-608966 GCF_000951045.1 Mandrillus leucophaeus | reverse complement strand
CTCTTGTTTTCCTTCTTTCTCTATATATGTATGTATATATGTATATATTGTATTTATATGTGTGTACATTTATATAACAGCTATATTGAGATAAAATTCACATACCACAAAAATCACCCATTTAAGGTATATAATTCAATAGTTTTTAGTATATTAACAGTTATGCAACCAACACTGTAATCAATTTTAGAACATTTATCACTCCAAAAAGGAAACCCTATAGCCATTAGCAGTCACTCTTCATTTTTCCCCAAACCTTTCACCCTAGAAAACCATTAATCTACTTTGAGCTTATGTAGCTTTACCTATTCTGGATACTACACCTAAAAGGGTACACAATATGTGGTCTTTTGTGACAGATTTCTTTCACTTAGCGTAGTTTTCAAGGTTCTTTCAATCTATATTATGCATTAGGACTTAATTCATTCTTTATGAATGAATAATACCGTAGTATGTATTTATTACATTTTGTTTATCTGATCATTCATTGATGGGTCACGAATGACCATCAGTTTGTTTCCACACTTTCAGCTATTATGAATACACTGCTGTGAACGTTTGTGTATAAGTTTTGTATGGACATATATATGTAATTCTCTTGAGCACATGCCTAGGAGTAGAATTGCTAGGATATATGGTAATTCCATGTTTAAGACCTACCTAACTACTTTCCACCGAAGTCATTTTACATTCCCACAAGGAGTATACAAGGGTTCCAGTTTCTGAATGTTCTTGTCAACCCCTGTATTCTGTTTGTTTGTTTGTTTTTTGTTTGTTTGTTTTTTTAATTCTAGAATTAAAAAATTCTAGACACCTTAGTGGATATGAAGTGATCTTTTTGTGTGTGGTTTCAATTTGCATTTCTTCAATGACTAATTATGTTGAACATTTTTTTCATGTGCTTTTTAGCCATTTATATATATTCATTGGGGAAATACCTACATAGGTTCTTTTCTCATTTTTCGGTTGGTCTATTTATCTTTTTGTTGTTGAGTTATAAAAATTCTTATATATTTTGGATACTAGATTATTTCCAGATATAATTTGCAAATATTTTCACCATTCTGTGGGTGTTCTTTATTCTTTCTTGATGATATCCTTTGAAGGTTTTAATTTTTTATTAAACCCAATTTACTTACATTTTCTTTTGTCGCTTATGATTTTGCTGTTACAGCTAAGAAGGTTTGCTTTGCAAAAGGTCAGGAAGATTTATGCCTCTATTTTCTTCTAAGAGTTTAATAGTTTTGGCTGTTACATTTAGGTCTATGATCAATTTTGAGTTGATTTTTATACATGATGTAAAGAGGGGTTTTGAATTCATTTTGTTGTCGTTCTGCATAATCACTTGTCCCAGCACCACTTGTTGCAAAGACCTTTCTTTTCCCATTTAAATTTTTGGCAGGCTTGTTAAAAATCAATTTAATGTAAATGTGAGAGATTATTCCTAAACTCTTGATTCTATGTCAATGATCTATATGTCTGTACTTATACTAGTACCACGTAGTCTTGATTACTGTAACTTTGCTATTAAGTTTTGTAAATGGGAAGTGTGAGTCCTCCAACTTTGTTCATGTTTTTCAAGATTGTTTTAACTATTCTGGGTCTTTTAAATTTCCATATGAATTTCAGAATTAGCTTGCTAATTTCTGCAAAGAAGCCAGCTCTGATTTTGATAAGGATTGCATTGAATCTGCAGATCAGTTGGAAGAGTATTGCTATTTTAAAACAGTATTATAACAATGTCAGAACAATAAGTCTTCTCATCCATTAACAAGAGAAATCTTTTATTTATTTAGATCTACTTTTTCTCAACAATGCTTTGTACTTTTTTAGAGTCTAACTTTTGCATTGCCTTAAATAATTTTATTTCTAGGTATTTTATTCTTTGGGATAGCATTGAAAGTAGAATTTTGTTCTTAATGTAATTTTCAGATTTTTCATTGTGTATAAAACTTCAATTGATATTTGTATATCATCCTGTGTCCTGCAACTCTGATGGACTTAGTTATTAGTGATCAGAGTTTTTAGTGAATTCCTTGGAATTTTCTATATACGAGATCATGTCATCTGTAAATATAGTTTTACTTCTTTCCAATTTGGGTTCCTTTTTGTTTCTTTTTTTTTTGACTGTTGCCCTGGCTAGAGTCTTTAGTGCACTGTAGAATAGAAGTGTTGAAAGGAGACATCCTTACCTTGTTTCTGGTCTTAGAAAACAAAGGTCACTTTGACTCTTGTTATTATATGTTTGCTAGTAATTTGTTGAGGATTTTGCATCTATGTGATATTGGTCTATAGTTTTATTTTGTGTGTGTAATATCGTTATCTGGTTTTGGTATTAGGATAATACTGGCCTCATAGTATAAGTTTTAAAGTGTTCTTCCTTTTCTATTGTTTTGGAAGAGTTTGTGGAAACCTGATATCAGTTTTGTTTTGTTTTGTTAATTTGGTAGAATTCAGATTCACCAGTGTAACCATCTTGTTCTGGTCTTTGTAGTTTTTAAATTCCTAATTCAATTTCTATACTTGCTATAGGTCTATTCAGATTTTCTGCTTCTTTTTTAGTCAGTTTTGTACCTTGTGTCTTTCCAGGAATTTATCTATTTTATCTAAGTTATCTAATTCATTGGCATTCAGATTTTAATTTTATTCCTTATAATGTATTTATTTGTGTTAATTTGGTTGTAATGTCCCATTTTTCACTTTTGATTTTATTAGAGTATTCTTTCTTTTTTTCTTGCTCATAATTGCCTAATAGTGAGACAATTCAGTTGACTTCTCAAAGAATCAACTTTTAATTTCATTGATTTTTCTCTATTGTTTTTCAATTTTATATTTTTATCAACTTGTACTCTAATCTTTATTATTTCCTTCCTTCCGCTCGCTTTTATTCCAGTGTTTTATGGTTGAAAACCAGACTATTGACTTAACACTTTCTTCTTGAATATTGACATTCACAGACACGTTCTCCTCTGAGCACGGCTTTAGCTGCACCCCGGAATTACTGGTACAGTGTGTCTCCATTTTCACTTTTCCTTTTCATTTCTTTGACTTATTGGTTATTTAGAAGTGCACTGTTTAATTTCTTCATATTTTTGAATTTCTGAAATTTCTGTTATTCATTTGTAATTTTATTCCATTGAGGGCAATCTTTGTTTGATTTCAATTATTTTACATTTATTGGGGTTTAATGGCTTATCATCCAAATTCCATTGTAATTTAGAGCTCCCTCTGTCTTGAATATCTTGACATTCTATTTTTTAAAAAAGACAGTTACTTTGGTGAGGGCTTAGGAGCTCTCTGTTCTTATGCTGTTGCTTCACCTGGGTAAAATGTCTGAGTCCTGCTCTGGAGCTGGAGGCAGGGGCAATGACCCACTTATCTTGCAGTGGCACTTCTGCTTTATAATCAGGACACTTTGTGGGGGAGGTAGCCTCTGGTGTCTTACATTAACTCTCCAGATGTGGACCTCTGACCTATGAGCAAGTTGGGGAGGGAGCATGGATGAGGACAAGGTAACTGGGGCCACAACATTCTTGGCCTGAGTGAGGTTCTTGGGGTAGAGCCACCACTCTATGAGTTGGAACTGGATAGAGAAAGCAAATCTGCAACTGGAACTAAGGCAGATGAGAAATGCTTGCAGACTGCCTCTGCCCAAAAGATACCATAGCTTGGGACTGAGAGACATGGAAACTCTGTTTTCTTGGTCACACCCATCCAGAGTGGACCTTCTGTCACACTGAGATGTCAGAGGATAGAGAGAGGTATAGGCTGTGACTCAGGAACCATAGACTCCTACTGTTCTTACCAAGATTTAATAGAAAATTGCTCTATGTTTTGGGAAGAAATTTCAGAGGATTTTATGAATGCAGTTTTTAAAATATAACTTTCACCAATTACGGTTGTTTCCCTGGAAAGCAAGTCTATGGAGTTTCTCATGCCACTATTCTAGAAATGGATCTCTCACTGTACATTGAAACACAGTGTCATTGTTACTACTTTTTAACACTGCCAGTATTCATTTGGATATACCATTTTCTTTCCCAACTTCTATCAAGTATCAGTTTATTTCTCCAAACACTGTTTTACATTTACTTTAGTGCAAGTCTTCTGATGACAAATATTCTGTTTTTCCTTTGTCTTAAATGATTTTATTTCATTGTTTTTGGTAGGATATTTTAAAACCAGATAGCAAAACATTGTTAGCATCATTGTTTTCAACATTTTGACAGTATCTTCATTGTCTTCTGGATTTCACAGTTTTTGTTGAGATACCAGCTGTCAGTCCAATCTTATTTTTTTCTTGCAAGTTAATGCTACATTTGGCCTTAACCATGAACATCCAAATTTTATTATTATTTTCTGCCTTTCTCATTTATGATTTATCTCCATGAGTTTACAATTCAAAAAAATTACATGATTCAGTAGCAATATCTTTAAATGTAAAAGCAACAGCAATATTTGTAAAAGTTACAAGGAACTATAAGCTCTGGAAGGAAGGAGAATGTCCCTCATAACATTCTCAAATTAGGATAAATTGAGAGAGTTTAATAAAATGAAAATGTATTGGTAGGGTGTAAGGACGCCATGAGAGATATAGTTGCAGTACCACCAGGGATGGTAATTGCAGAGTTGTTACTACCCTAGAAAGGAAGTGGTTATAGGAACCTTAGAGGATTGAGTTCTAGCTACCTTGAGAAGAACACAGCTTTCCCTGTAGAAGGATACAGGTAGCTTGAAGGCATCCCACAGGGAGCAAGACCAAGAAAAAATAAAATCTAATCTTACAACTTTGAAGATCATTTGTCATTCTCTCTAGTTTCTTTTAGGTAATTTTGTTTGTTTTGTGTTTATGTTTTTGAGTGTTCTCATAAGTGTGATTTTCTTTGTTTTGATGCTGCTTGGAGTTTACAGGGTTTTGTGAATCTTTAACTTGATGTCATCAGTTTTAGAAAATTATTTGTTGATATATTCCTTATGTCTCCTCTATTACTTTTTCTTCTGGAATTCAAATTCTATTTTATACCCTA
>NW_012107709.1:600785-602479 GCF_000951045.1 Mandrillus leucophaeus | reverse complement strand
AAGAATAACTAGTTGTCTTTCTTTTCTTACGTGCTCAGCAAGGGGGTTATTCTACAACACATTGTCAGCCATTCCTCAAAACAGAAACTCTGCAATCTGACTTCCAAACTCAACATAAGCAATATCTTTAAAAACCTAAAAATAAACTAACAAAAAAATCAGTGACTTCATGATACATTTAAAATAAAATCCAACTACCTAATTATTAGTATTTCTACAAGGTCCCACAAAAGCTGGACACAGCTTGTTTATTCAAACTTAACTAATGTCCCCTGAACTCACTGACTCCTACAAGATCAGCCTTTCTGTTCCTCATGCACACCAAAGAACCTCCTGTCACTCAGTCTTTGCATTTATTGTTTATCTTGGAACACTACTACCAGAGCTTTCCAAATGATTTATTCCTACACATCCTTATCTTTGCTCAAATAGTTCTTCCTCAAAACATCCTAGCCTGCCCACCCAACTTAAGAGACTTCCCCACTCCCTCCTCTCTGTTATGAACAACACCATCTTTACTTGTTACGCTGCATTTACTACAATCTGTAATTATCTTTACTTTTATTAGATTTTTATTTTATCATAGAACTTTGTGAATCACTGTTGTGTCTTTAACACTAAGAATAACGCCTGGTACAGAGTAACTACTCATTAACTATTTATTTAAATAAATGAATTATGGCCCATGACTATAAGCAAATTCATTATCTTCTTTGACCCTCTTTTCACCTTTTATTTTAAGTGGTGGTGATCATCATCCTAATACCTGCCATAACTGGTTGATAAAATATTAAACATGAAAATATCTGATGCCTACAATATATTCAATAAACTTTTTTTTTTTTTCTCCCTTTTTTTTACTCTTTCCTTTTCCCAGGTAGTTACTGAATGATAAAATAAACACCATTTTATTTTTTGGCATAATCTATTATTCCCCTGAGGAGTCTAGTAAGGGTTCACTACTAATGCAACACATTATAGAATGGGGCTGGGAGCTTTCAAATTTCCCTGGAAAAATATGGGATTTTTTTCTTTTTGGTGATTTCTGCTTTGTCTTGATTAAAACCTCCTTGCTCCTTGAAAATAAATGTTTGCATAAGTGAAAAAAAAGAAATAAAATAAATATTTATCTGATTTGAGTTCGGCATTAATTTGTGTATAGCAACTGTATTGGAAATATAGCAAAATGCTTGCCTTTGCTGTGCATCCATTACTGTCACCTCCTGTTCCCTAGTCACTATCTAATTAAGGCATTGCCCGGATTTTATGTCCTAGAAGTGAGGTGGACAGAATTTATTTACTGCAGGACCCCTGGCTACACAATGGTTAAATGATCTGAATACATGTGGCTACTTACTAAATATGATTTGACTATTATTTATTAGTGTTGAGACATTTTGGAACTTCGATTCCCATGTATCCCATTATTTCTGTTCTTAGATTTTTAATGAACAAGCACTTCACCAAGTAGATCTCATTAGCACAGACATATCAGGATTGGCAGATTTGTTCTATACTTCATTCCATGGGGGAGCAGGACGACCGCATTCTGCAGAGGCTGGCAGGGCTCTGGTCTGCTGCCATTGAGTTATAGAATATAAGATAATGCATGCATAATAGATTAGCAATTTGAAACAGTTCCTTCTTGATTTTATATATCCATAATAGGTTAAACCTTGTTCCAGGAGAAGTCT
>NW_012107709.1:575988-596851 GCF_000951045.1 Mandrillus leucophaeus | reverse complement strand
TAACTGGTTGATAAAATATTAAACATGAAAATATCTGATGCCTACAATATATTCAATAAACTTTTTTTTTTTGCCTCCCTTTTTTTTTAGTCTTTCCTTTTCCCAGGTAGTTACTGAATGATAAAATAAACACCATTTTATTTTTTGGCATAATCTATTATTCCCCTGAGGAGTCTAGTAAGGGTTCACTACTAATGCAACACGTTTATAGAATGGGGCTGGGAGCTTTCAAATTTCCCTGGAAAAATATGGGATTTTTTTCTTTTTGGTGATTTCTGCTTGGTCTTGATAAAAACCTCCTTGCTCCTTGAAAATAAATGTTTGCATAAGTGAAAAAAAAGAAATAAAATAAATATTTATCTGATTTGAGTTTGGCATTAATTTGTGTATAGCAACTGTATTGGAAATATAGCAAAATGCTTGCCTTTGCTGTGCATCCATTACTGTCACCTCCTGTTCCCTAGTCACTATCTAATTAAGGCATTGCCCGGATTTTATGTCCTAGAAGTGAGGTGGACAGAATTTATTTACTGCAGGACCCCTGGCTACACGATGGTTAAATGATCTGAATACATGTGGCTACTTACTAAATATGATTTGACTATTATTTATTAGTGTTGAGACATTTTGGAACTTCAATTCCCATGTATCCCATTATTTCTGTTCTTAGATTTTTAATGAACAAGCACTTCACCAAGTAGATCTCATTAGCACAGACATATCAGGATTGGTAGATTTGTTCTATACTTCATTCCATGGGGGAGCAGGACGGCCGCATTCTGCAGAGGCTGGCAGGGCTCTGGTCTGCTGCCATTGAGTTATAGAATATAAGATAATGCATGCATAATAGATTAGCAATTTGAAACAGTTCCTTCTTGATTTTATATATCCATAATAGGTTAAACCTTGTTCCAGGAGAAGTCTTTCTATTAAGGAGGACTCAATTTATTCCATCAAATTGTCTTCACTACCTGTATCTGGCATTAGGAACAAGAAATTCTTACTTATTAGGATCTCACACTAAAATTCTGTGCATTCTGTTTCGCTTGTAGATAGCAGAGTGACTACAAATTTCTTGTGTTTAAATACTTTGTGACCCCATTAGAGAGAGAGCACAGAACAAAAATATTCTGTGTGTCATAAACATAGTCATTATTTCTAGCACATACTGAAAATTACCAGTATCAACAAGGATATGAAAACCTTCAAATTAAAGTCACAAGCTAAAACACAGTAAATAACCACTCTTTTTACAACAAATGTGAGGCTATGAATCTATCGAATGTGAAACTGTAAGAACTGCATACACTATGAAGTTTAATATGTCTTGAGAATTTCCTTTTAGGTAGGCACATTGCTTATAACGTGTTCACTAGAACCACATTATAATTAGAAATGTTTGAAAACTCCAGCTCTTGATGGAGGATATATCTAATAGTATTAATTGATTTTGACATCATTAATGAATTTATTCTGCTAAAGCAAATGCTGCTTTTTGAGATGAAAGACATGGTTTTAAAATTTCAATAGTTATCTTAGAGACACACAAAATTGGCAAATCCAGATGCCTTTGAAAGTTCATAATCACTTAACCTGAGTTATTAATTAGGTCTTCTTTTTTGAACAACTTTAGTTATTGTTTTATAGACTACATTTCATTTTTTCAGCTGCTGTATTGGTTTGTATTTTCATCACAATTGAACAAATACTTATTTGTGAATCTTCTCACTAGCAATGTATTTCACAAAAATTCTCTTGTGCATTTAAAATGTTTGATGTAGTTTCCAGTAAACCATAGTTATTAAATCCAAAATAGTGGATGAATTGCTTATATTCATCCCTTTAGCAGTCCTTCATTTATTCTTTAGTCACTAATGCATTTATAATAACATTCTCTACCTCTTGAGGCTTTTATTTTTTATTTATTTATTTATTTATTTATTTTGACACAGAGTCTCACTCTGTTGCCCTGGCTGGCGTGCAGTGGTGCCATCTTGGCTCACTGCAACCTCTGCCTCCCAGGTTTAAGTGATATTCCTACCTTAGCCTCCTGAATAGCTGGGACTACAGGTGCGTGCCACCACACCCACCTAAATTTTGTATTTTTAGTAGAGACTGGGTTTCACCACATTGGTCAGGCTGGTCTTGAGCTTCTGACCTTGTGATCAGCCCACCTCGGCCTCCCAAAGTGCTGGGATTACAGGCAGGAGCCACCGCGCCGGGCCACCTCTGAGGTTTTTAATCCCATAAAACATGTATATGGGTTTAGAATAGTACCAGCATGTAATCAAAGCTCAGTAAACATTAGTTATTATTATTATTATTATTAATTTAATTATTCAAACAATTGTTAGAATCCATTATGGACAGGTAGATGCTATGTAAAAATAATCAGTAAGACACATAAGTATTCACACCTATGAAACATATTCCATGGATAACCAACTGTACAAACATAAGTGTGTGCTGGGTAAGATGCTTTCCTATTAACCATGCCAGCAAAACACATAAACATAAAACGTCAAGCCCTTTTCAAAAATATCTCGTTAGTAACATGTCTCCTTTTCTTAAAAACTAAGAATTCAGGGATTTAACAAAAGTTTTAGAGCTGTTTTCAATCGTCATAGTCTCTACAATAGAATGAACCCTATAGTGAGAGCTAGGAAAGTTGGTTCTAGCTGATAGCAAGTTGTCTGTATGACCTTGGGTAGGTCATTGAAACTTAGCGGGTCATGATATCTTCACTTGTAAAATGAAAAGCAAATATCCGGAAGATAAGGCCCAGGAATTTACAGTTTAAGAAAGCTCCTTAGGTGCTTTTATTACTAAAACCTAGCCAGTCAGTGTTACAAGGACTGCTAGCAATTCTCCTAAATCTTTTACACCGACAAGAACTTGAAAAACCAGTGAATAAGTGGATGATATGGTTCTACTTTTTTGTGCAGTATATAAATGTTACATCTGGAAAGTCCCTAGTATTAAGATGAGTGTTATTGATGCATTTTGTCAATTAGGCATTATTTTGGGTTCAAAAAGGCATCAATTAAAATGACATCCATTTTGTGGCAATAAGACATGTCAGTTCTGCAGCTTAGTATGAATGACTTTACAATCTCATAATTTTAGTATCAATCTCAAAACAAAGGAAGCTTTGGCCATGAGAGGAGGAAATACAATTTTGAACTGCAGAGTACAGATGAGATTTTCAGAGGCATTGTGACAGCCAAGGGGTAGAGTCAGGTATCCAGGTACTTGGTAGACAAAGAAGAAATTTTTGAAATTGAGACTTGATGTCAGAAAGAAGATGGGAATGCAGAATCTGTTCATCTGCTCATTTATTCCACAAATAGTTACTGAATTCTGGCATCATGCTAGCCACAAGTTTGCAGCACATGCAATTATAATATAGTCCTCAATCTTAAAGTGATTAGAGCTTACTGACCAGCAATTCTCACTTTAAAAATTTGGCCTAGATCATGGTTAAACTGCTAAGCACCTTTAAAAATTATCCTACCAGGCCGGGCGCAGTGGCTCACGCCTGTGTTCCCAGCACATTGGGAGGTCGAGGAGGGTGGATCATGAGGTCAGAAGATCGAGACCATCCTGGCCAACACAGTGAAACCCCGTCTCTACTAAAAAATAAAATACAAATAATTAGCCGGGCGTGGTGGTGGGCACCTGTAGTCCCAGCTACTTGGGAGGCTGAGGCAGGAGAATGGCGTGAACACAGGAGGCAGAGTTTGCAGTGAGCTGAGATCGCGCCACTGCACTCCAGCCTGGGCGACAGAGTGAGACTCGGTCTCAAAAAAAAAAAAAAAAAAAAAAGAAAAAATTATCTTTCCTTTGTAATTTGATAAGACTAATTTATTCCAAAGTTTCGTTTCAGTGATAGTATCCTTCATGGCCTTTGCCAAATCACATATAATCTCCATGATGATTTACTTTATGTATTTTTCTTTGTATCAACTTGCTATTTATACCTAAAAACAATTGAGACAGCCAGGTGGGAGGCGGTCTCTGGAGAAACTCCAGCCAGCCTCCCCACTGAGGTGGCGCCTCGGGAAGTTCATGCCCTTTGCAGTTGGGTGGAGCTTGGCCCCTCTTCCTGTGTGAAACCTAGGATTCCAACTGTCTGGCAGGAAGCACTGTAGCGGAGGGTTTCTCCCTTGTTTTTTCCCCCTTTTCACCCCATAAAAGCCTGCTTTACTCACCCTTTAAACCATCTGCGAACCTAAATTTTCATGGCCATGGGCCAAACAAGAATCTCATCTTTAGCTGAAGTAAGGAAAAGTCCTGCAACACAATTATTTAAAATATAAAGTTTAAATCAGTACCATAAGTAAGAAATTAATACTGTTTGCCATAAATGTATGGTAACCATAAAAATAAATACAATGAAAACCAAATAATACCGTTGAGTCATACTTAGATGCAATTTCCTGATCAGTAGTCAATAATGGCTTTCATGTTTTTAAGAATGGGTACTAGCAATCATTAGAAAGGTATTAAAGATATATTTTCAACAAATTGTTGCTTTCTCCTTAACCCAAAGTACCCAAAAACAACAACAAAAAGTCAAGTTACTAATGCTGATTCAATTATACATTATGCATAATAGGGAGAACCCTAGGTTTAACAAATACAAAAATTTCCTAACAGATTCTAAAAAATAAACATTGACATTAAAATATATCCCCATACATAGGAACCCCCAAAATCTCGCTCTCGCCTGCCTGCTCTCTTGCTTACTTGCTCTTTCGCTTGTCCCCTCCTCGAGGATCCAAGGTGCTCTGACCACAGCCTGCAGCTGGGATGGCAGACAGAGGAGGTGGCTCAGGGAAAATGAGACTGCAGTGCTGGTGGTAGGAAGATGTTGGGCAGGGACAAGCAGCAGGAGCAAACTATCGCTGAGGACCTGGTCATGACCAAGTATCAGATGGGTGGGTGACATCGCCAACTGGGTACTTTGGTCCTTGGTGGAAGCATCCAGCTCAGGTGTGTG
This sequence comes from Mandrillus leucophaeus, assembly GCF_000951045.1. Lineage (NCBI taxonomy): Eukaryota > Metazoa > Chordata > Mammalia > Primates > Cercopithecidae > Mandrillus > Mandrillus leucophaeus. The sequence continues at coordinate 591,849 of NW_012107709.1, read as the reverse complement.
GATACTGAGCCTGTGTGAGGAAGGTGATGCCATGATTATGGCAGAAACAGGGAAAATCTTCAAGAAAGAAAAGGAAATGAGGAAAGGTATTGCTTTTCCCACCAGCATTTTGGTAAATAACTGTGTGTGTCACTTCTCTCCTTTGCGGAGTGACAAAGACTGTATTCTTAAAGAAGATGACCTGGTAAAAAATTGACCTTGGTGTCCACGTGGATGCCTTCATCGCTAATGTAGCTCATACTTTTGTGGTGGATGTAGCTCAGGGGATCCAAATAACAGGGCAGAAAGCAGATGTTATTAAGGCAGCTCACCTTTGTGTTGAAGCTGCCCTATGTCTGGGCAAACCTGGAAACCATAACAAACAAGTGACAGAAGCCTGGAACAAAGTTGCTCCTTCATTTAACTGCACGCCAGTAGAAGGTATGCTGTCACACCAACTGAAGCAGCATGTCATTGGTGGTGAGAAAACCATTATCCGGAACCCTGCAGAACAGCAGAAGAAGGACCATGAAAAAGCTGAATTTGGTGTTTTCATCATCATAGGAGAGGGCAAGGCCAAGGATGCAGGGCTACTATTTACAGAGGAGACCCCTTTAAATAATACAGACTACAAATGCAAACTTCACACGCCTTCTTCAGCGAGGTGGAAAGGTGTTTTGATGCTGTGTCATTTACTTTAAGAGCATTTGAAGATGAGAAGTAGGCTTGGATAGGCGTGGTAGAGTGTACCAAGCATGGACTGCTGCAACCATTTAATGTTCTCTATCAGAAAAAGGGTGAATTTGTTGACCAGTTTAAATTTGCAGTTCTGCTCATGCCCAATGGCTCCATGCTGATGAGCAGTGGTCCCTTTGAGCCTGACCTCTACAAGTCTGAGATAGAGGTCCAGGATCCAGAGCTAAAGACCCTCCTACAGAGTTCTTCAAGCTGAAAAACCCAGAAAAAGAAAAAAAGAAGGCTTCCAAGGCTGCAGAGAATGCCACCAGTGAGGAAACATTAGAAGAAAAGGAAGCTGGCAACTGGGGTGGGGCCTTCTCCCCAGATTGCTGCTCCTGCCTCATCCCCTTCCCACTGTATCCCAGGCTCTGTGAAGTGCAGTTCTTCTTCTCCACCTGGGAACACCCGCAAAGCGGGGGTCTCCTTGCCCCCATCCCAGTTCCCCAACCCACCCCCTTCCAGCAATAACCAACTCCAACTGACTCTGGTCTTGGGAGGTGAGGCTTTCCAACCGCAAAAGACTACTTTAAATGAGAAAAAGAAATTGAATAATAAAAGCAGGAATCAAAAACCAAAAAAGAAAGAAAGAAACTCCCACAGATTCAACAACAAAAAAATGTCTTAGAACAACAGAAAGACTTCTTGGAACTATGAAGTGATTATAGCAAGGTTGCAGAATACAGGTAAATATGCAAACATCAACCACTTTCCTATATATGAGCAAGGAACAAGTGGAATTTCGAATTAAAATATATCATCTACATTAACAACAATGCCATGAAACACTTAAGTATAAATCTAACAAAATATGTTCGAGAGCTATATGAAGAAAATGACAAAACTCTGATGAAAGAAATTAAAGAACTAAGTGGAGGGATATTCCATGTTTATTCCTAGAAAGACTCAATATGATTTTTCTCAACTTGGTCTATAGATTTAACATAATCCCAATCAAAATCTCAGTAAGTTATTTTGTGGTTATCAAAAAACTAATTATAAATTTTATGTGAAGAAGTAAAAGACCCAGAATAGCCAAAACAATATTGAAGGAGAATAAAAAGATACTCTGTCTCTAAATATTAAAAATTTTAAAAAGACAAATAGTTTAATGGAACATAACATAGAGACCAGTTAGAGAAAAGGAATAAGCTCACACAAATGTCAACTGATCTTTGGCAAGGAAACAAAGACAATATGATGGAGAAAAGATAGTCTTTCAACAAATAGTGCTGGAGAAATAGGACATCTACATGCAAAAAAAAAAAATTTTTTTTAAAGGAATCTAGGCACAGACTTTACATGCTCCACAAAAATTATTTCGAAATGAATCATAGATATAAATGTAAAATGCAAAACTACAGAACTACAAAAAGATAACATAGGAAAAAATTTAAATGACCTTTGACTTGGTAATGACTTTTTATATGTAATAACAGAGGCATGATCCATTAAAGAAATAATTGATAAGATGAACTTCATTAAAACTGAAAACTTCTGCTCTGCAAAATGTGCAATTAAAAGAATTAGAAGACAAGCCACAGACAAGAAGAATTTGCAAAAGTCACAACTTACAAAGGACTAGTATCCAAAATAGACAAAGAACTCTTAAAATTCAACAATAAGAAAATGAACCACTCAGTTGAAAATGGGCAAAAGGCCTGAACAGACACCTCATGAAAAAGATACAGAAGACAAGTATGCATATGAAAAAGTACTCATCATCACATGTCATTAGAAAATTGCACATTAAAACAACAAGGACATACCACTACTCACCTATTAGAATGGCCAAAATACAAAACACTGACAAGAGCAAATGCTCACAAGGATATGGAGCAACAGGACCTCCCATTCATTGCCAATGGGAATGCAACATGGCACAGCCAATTTGGAAAACAGTTTGGCACTTTCTTACCATACAATTTAGCAATTCTGCTCCTTTGTATTTATCCAAATAAACTGTAAACTTATGCCCACATAAAAACCAATACATGGATGTTTATAGTAGCTTTAATTTCCATAAACTCTCTATTTATTTAAATATAAATTTCTGTAAATTTCAGTTTAATTTTTATAAACTGAAAGCAACCCTGATATCCTTTATTAGGTGAATGGAGAGATAAACTGATAATCTAATTTAACAGTGGAATATTATTCAACACTCAGAAGAAATGAGCTATCAAGCCATGAAAAGACATAGAGGAACTTTAGAAGCATTCAGATTGGTGAAAGACACCAATCTAAACAGGTTACATGGAGTATTATTCCAACTACATGACATTCTAGAAAATGCAAAGCTATGGAGACAGTAAAAATCAGTGATTGCCAGGGATTAGTAGGAAAGGAGGGTAAATACATGGAGTACAGAGGATTTTTAAGGCAATGGGGTTATCCTGTATGATACTGTAATGGTGATCATGTCACACATTTGTCAAAACCCTTAACGATGTACCACTACTATTTATCTATAGAATTTTAAGAATCCATAGAATGTAGCACACCAATAGTAAACCCTGCTATAAACTATGGACTTTTGAATAATAATGATGCATCAATACAGATTCATTGATTGTAACTAATACATCACTCTGGTGTCAGATGTTGATTACAGAGGAGGCTGTGCAAGTGTAAGGACAGCCAGTGTATGGGAACACTGTACTTTCTGCTCAATTTAGCTGTGAAACTAAAACTGCTCTAAGAAAATAAAGTCTGCTTTAAAAAAAAGATACAGGAAAAAAGATGCATCCCCATTACATTCCTCTATTTTTTTTAAAATGTAAATGGATTCATCTTATTTTGTGGAGTTTCAGTAATTGATCACTTCACGGAGAGGTTGTGTTCCCTGGTCAACTTGTATGTCAATTGTTGGAACTCATAACAAACTTTTCCAAAGAGACAACTGTTAAATTGAACTAAATATGGCCTGAGAAGGACTCCATACTTCTATTTTTGAGTCTTTGTGGAGGAACTGCAACCTAACTTAATATAATAGGTAGACAAAATTGAGAACCTACCTTGGGGTGTGCACCTGTAACAGTGGCTGAGTCTTGGCCAATCCCAGCAGCCATACTTCAATCATTTATATACTGTCGAGTGTTTAAACTGTGTTCAAATAAGGCAAACGCTGAGCTGTAACCAATCCAGTTGCTTCTGTACCTCACTTCTGATTTCTGTAGGTCACTTCCCTTTTTTTGTCTATAAATCTTCCCCCACATGGCTGTGCTGGAGTCTCTCTGAATCTGCTGTGATTCTGGGGGCTGCTCGATTCGTGAATTGTTCATTGCTCAATTAAACTCCTTACATTTAATTCGACTGAACTTTTTCTCTTAAGACAATGTACTCAGCGTGTTTAAATTCCTGTTTTCATCTACAAAAGCTTTTTCAGCTCAGTCCATAGCTGAGCATCTGGACTTAATATTTAGAAAACCCAATATGTTAGGTATACCAGTTAGAGCTTTCTACCCATTCTCATAAAAGTAGAACTGTATGAGTTCTGAATTGCTTTTCTTTGAATCTCTGCCCCAGCATTTTTGAATTAAAAAGATAGGGTAAGAATTCTAGATTTATGGGGGAGGGGGGCGGTTTCTGGATAATATACCATACTTGGATGCACAGTGGAGACTACAGCTGGGTGTAAATCTTTGGAGGTTACAGGTTTGGAAGTTGGAGAAGGCATTTATGTATGGATTACTATTAAGTGTTTTTTTTTTTTTTTTCTTTAGCTAAGAGTTTCTAGCTTACGCCGGTATTCTTCCAAATATGAGAATCATAATCATGGCTCATATTTAGTGGGTGGTTTTATGTGCATGAAATTAAACTAATGACTTGGTATGGATTATCCAGTTAATCCTCAAAACAACCCTAAGAGATAAGTACTGTTATTATCCCCATTTTACAAAAAGGAATTTTAAGCTTGGATAGTTTCAATAACTTGCCCAAAATCTCAGATTTAATAAGTGGCTATGTCTGGATTTAAATTGACTTAGTCTGCTAGTAGAGCTCAAACATCTAACTACTGCTTAAGGAAGTAGCTCAAATAAGAAAAAAAGAAAGAAAACGCCTGTTTAAAAATCAGCCTTGCTATTGGACTTGTGTCCATAAACACATAACATGACCAGAAAAATATACTAAAATAATTTGGGGCTCTGAATGATTCAGGTCATGAAATACTATGCTAACCCAAAGAATCCAGGTAAGTCTCCAAAGCGCAACACGAGTTTATTTACCTGAAAAATTGTGCCTAGTCACCTCCGTTTTAATTTGAAGAACTGAAAGAGGAAGCAAAAACGTAGTGCCTTCAAACTGACAGGTGCATATTAATTTTTTATGTCACATCCACGGTGCTTTTGCTTTTACTAAGTGAACCTTGGCTGAAACAATACTTTGTTTCCTGTTTGATTATTTTGTAATAAGCCTGGGCTAAATACTGGAAAGAATACCGTGAAGAGAGCAGAGCAATAAGCAGAGAACAGAGTAAATGACCTATCTGAGCAGTAGCATCTTCGATTCTTTGATCTGGGGAAACCTCTGATCAATGCAGCATGCAGAGGCACGGGTTAAGGGTTCCCTCTGCATCCAGTGGTGAAAGAGATGCTTTGCCTAACTGCCACTCAGGGGAAACAATCAGGCTGAAGCTGGAGGAGCAGAAGAGAGAGGGAGTGAGAGACCCAGTAGGGAGCCTGCACAGAAGCATTCACACCATGGGCTATTACGGCATGACCCGGAAGGCAGTGATGTGAAGTGCATCACAAAAGCAGGACTAGCCTTGTAAGCTTCTAAAACTGAGTTTTAAGCATCTGTGATCTGCCTCCTGAACATTTGTATCTCTCTGTAGGAAGGAGAATGAAACAGCTGCACATGTTTTCTCCAGTGCTATAGACCTGTCATCAGCACTGCATTGTTTACATGTGGCTATAAGGTCTTTAAGCCCAGGATCCCTTAGCTATACAGCAGGGACAGATATTTACATGACAGCTGTGTCAATTGGAAGCAGCCTTGTGAGCTTGTTTGTTTCCCTGAAGCTCCAGTCACCACCACCTGCCCCCTCCCCCACTGCCCCAAAGACACAAATCTAATTCTTCCCTCTTTTTAAAATGAACTCCATGTTAATAATAGAACTGCAGTGCAGATGCTCAAAATGGAAATAGCTGGCATTTCCTTAACAAGACTCATAATTCTGCTAGAAATAATGGATTTCAAGTGAAATAGCTCGAGTCCAAGAAGAGTGGTTATAATTCATGACCAGACGCCCAAATGAAATCAAAATCTGGGAAACATGCAAAGTGCTAATTTTCTACATCAGTGGAATTTATCAAGTTCTTACTGATTAATTTGAACAGTGGTTTGGTTGTTCAATTGATAGAGCTTTGTTTGCCTTGCAAAGACATCTGAATGACATTGATTTAAATATTATTGCAACTTCCTGGTTTTGTGAAAAGCTTTTAACACTGTAAAAACCCTCTGAATCACAAGTGGCTAACATTAAGTGTTTTTATTTTTATGTTTATTATTCTTTACTATTTGAGGCAAGATTCTTATTTACTTCACCAATGAGGTGAAGAGCAGTGTATCTTTGAAGAACAATTACCATGTGTATTTCAAGAAGTGGTTTTTAATTCATTAGTGTTGCTTTAGTTTATGATTAGTTTTTCCAAATAAAGTACTTATTCTATAATAATGACTATTTACAATTAGCTTAGCTGAAAAATAAACCACTCCTAAAATGCTTACCAATAGCTCAATATTGATAATATACCCTGATGTGGTTTGAATGTGTCTCCCAAACTTCCTGTGATGGAAATGAAGCCAAGTACAGTGGCTTATGCCTGTAATTCCAGAATTTTGGAAGGCCAAGGCAGGAGGATCACTAGATCCTAAGAGTTCAAGACTAGCTTGGCAGCATAGTAAGACCCTCATTTCTACCAAAAAAATGAAAATTAGCTGGGCATGGTGGATGCGGTGGCACATACCTGTAGTCCTAGTTATTCAGGAGGCTTTGTTGGAGGATCACTTGAGCCTAGGAAGTGGGAAGTGGGGCCTAATTGGGTGCTGTTTGGGTCATGAGGACACTGCTCTCATGAATGGATTAATGCTGTCATTGTGGGAATCAATTCATTATTGTGGGAATGAGTTCTTTTTAGGTCAAGTCCGGCTCCCATCTTGCTCTCTCTTACTCACTGTTGCTCTTCCACTTCCACCATGGGATGAGGCAGCAAGAAGGTCCGCACCAGATGCTGGTACCTTGATCTTAGATTTCCCAGACACTAGCACTGTTAGAAAATAAACTTCTATCCTTTATAAATTATTCAGTCTATTGTTGTTTGTTACAACAACACAAAACAAACTAAGACATGACCTAAAACCTCTTTTCCACTATCTTACAATGTAAAATAGAAAAATGTTGTCTGACTTGGTATGTAAATAATGCCTTCTTCTCCCACACTAAGATGTCTATATCCTAACCCCAGAATCTATGAATGTTGCTTTATCTGGCAAAATAGACAATGCAGATGTAATGAAGTTAAGGACTTTCTAATAGGGAAGTTATTCTGGGTTATCTGGGTGGGCCTGATACAATCACAGGTATCTTTATAATGGGGAGGCTGGAAATTAGGGTGACTGAAGGCTACAGAATAGTGGAAGCAAAGAGAGACTTGAAGGTGCTCCACTGCTAACTGAAAACGGAGAAAGGGCCACAAACTGCAGAACGTAGCTCTAGGAACTGACAAAGGCAAAGAAATAAATTTTCCCCTAGAGCTCCTGAGAGAGCCCAGTCTTGTCAACACCTTGGTTTCAACCCTTGTTGGTTTCAGAGCTGTAAGATAATAAATTTGTATTACTTTAAGCAACTAAGTTTGTGGTAATTAGTTACAGCAACAATAGGAAACTAATAAACTAATACATTGATTAACCCCAGGACTTAGAGCAATTAATGCCCTTAGATTGGTGGAAGGAGTGACTATTTCATTAGAACTAGACAACATAGGCTAAAATTTAGTATATTCATTTAGCTTAAGGTACAAAATTTCTAGTCATTTTAAAGTGAAACACAATCATCCTACTCTGAGGCCATGTTAGGTGATTTAGGATTCTGTTCAGCTGAACATGGCTGGTCCCCAAAGCAGCGTGCCTTTGGAATACCCAAAGGGTTCTGAAAGGGCTAGGATAATAAATGAGCTGTCCAATTATTCAGGAAATTATTAACAGGTGCTGTACAATTCATGTTCTGTCATTATACATCATTCATCAAGTTAACAGCTTCAAATTGTTAATTGAGGGTCATATTTCTCTAAGTCTTTTTTTTAAATTCCAATATATCAATACACAAAATCCCCATTTGTTACCTTATTAAAGTGGTGAAGAAATTTTCCAGAAGGGCAGTAGCATAGAACTTGGATTTTGAAGTCAGAGAGAATGCAGATTCAAATCCCAGCCCTACCATTTGTTGACTTTGTGACCTTGAGGCAGCAGCCCAATCTCCCCAAGCCTTTGTAAATGGGGAAAGAATCCTTTCTGTAGGCTTGTTGTAAAGATATAATGAGATGAAGATGATCACTGATTATCTGAGAATATCATCAAGGTGGCATCATCTTCAGCATTGAAAACCTCATCCCAGAGAGTCTTGTCAGCCCTGAAGATCTAGGGTTTAACTTGAGGTCCAAAACCTACATTAAAGTTTCTAAAGAAAGAAGACTGATCTGGCTGGAAAAATATATCTCACCTGCCACTGAGTTGTGAAGAATGTGAAGTTCAGAAGTGGACAAAATCAAGGCCATAGAAGCTGTATTGTTCTCCTGATAGGATCTTTTCACATGCCACCACCTCTTATTTCTTACTTCTTAATAACAGAAGGTAGATATCGCTATGGAAAAATCTCATTCTTCTCTGGAAATATATGGTTTAAAATGAAAATAGCTTTGGAAAACTCATAGAAAATTAGGATCTTGGGTGAAAAAAATCTCTAGGTTTTCACCATTCTACCCAGAAGGTGGGTTAGAAACCACAATAATTGCTGGGCATGCTGGCACACACCTGTCATCCCAGCTACTCAGGAGACTGAGACTGGAGGATCCTTGAGCCCAAGAGATCAAGGCTGCAGTGAGCCGTATTCATTCCACTGCACTCCAGCCTGGGCAACAGAGCTAGATCCTGCCAAAAAAAAAAAAAGAAAAAAAATAGAAAATGCAATAAATCATATCTAATTACTTTTCCTTGGCTAAGTCACATAAACTAAATTAGAAAACAATTAGTTGATTACTTACTGATGTTTTTCTTCCTAACCACCTATAACTAGAAGTCAAATGAGATTTTAACATAAAATGTTTCTTATCTATTAATTAATGATGCTTAGTTTTTGTTAAACTAGTTTTCAGAATGGTTTGAGAATGGCCATTATGGAAAGAATAATAAACTAGACATGAAGATTCCTGAAATTTAATTTTAATTCTTCCACTTTATATATATAGAAACTCTATGTATGTATATCTATGAATTTCTAGTTTCTTCATTCAAAAATTAGAGCAAACATTTCTCCTTTTCAAGATTACATAGGTAAAAATGCCTGGCATATAGTATGCCTACTTTTCAGGGCATATTCTCTACTTTTGCTTATAAAGCAAATGCAGACTTTAGTCCACAAACACAAACATGTAAGAAATATAATGTGGATTTATTAGTTTGTCCAATACTCAATGCTGAACTCAAGGGTACTGAGTTCCTGTGGGATAAAAACTATAATCTGAGTTCATCCTCAAGTCTTACTTCTCAAACAATGAAAATATTTTCTTGTGGGGACAAAATTGCCTGAGTTTCAATCCTGGCTCTATCAGTCATTATTTCTACGTTTTTGTCCAAAGTATTTTACCTTTTCTGCTTTATGGTACTCACCTGTAAAGTGGGTATAATAGCAATAGTTTCATCATAGAATTATGTGACGATCAAATGAGTTAACATATGAAAAACACTTACAATGGAACTAACACATAGTGAACCCTTTAATAAATTCTAGCTATTGTTTTTGTATTATTATGTGGCACTACCAAGTTAATAGTTGGTAACTAAAAGTTGATAGAGTTAGGACAGGGAAGACATGTGCAGCTCTGCATCTTAGATGTTGAAGATGTTAATTCTCCATATGGTTCTGAATTTGGCTCCTGGACTTCATGGTGAATTCCATCATCTCTCATATTACTGGGCCCAGCTTATACCTGGAATCTAAGTGTTTGCCCTGCCTCTCAGATACGCCCACACTTAGTCCAGAGATGCTCACTGAGATTGCCTGAGACCACATGTGCCTGGAGAAGTCATATAATGAGTTCTTTTCCAGGGACTCTCTATACTTCATAAAGCTCCACCCAGATTCTGTTCCTCGTCCTTCGTAGGGACATCAACTGAGATGGAAAAGCAGAGCAAGTGGCTGGATTCAGAGTGCTTGGCCTTTAGGGATTCATCATTTTCTAAATTTTTATTGCTTCTCCTTCACTTATTATCCTTTTCCCACAAAGGTGTCAAAACTCTTTGGGATGATGGTCATGTTTCCAAATATACTGTTAGAGATATCTGTTCTTTTCAGATCATCTCAGACCTAAAGGTTATGAAGGTATTTTTCTGCTATTGTTAAGAATTCTTATTTTACTTTTTGCATTTACACTGGAGTCCATCTGAAATTGAATTTTTAGTGTGCTGTGAGGTAGGGTGTCCAGATTAATTTTAAAAAATATGTCCATCCAATTGACCCAGCATCATTTAATGAAAAAAGATCATCTTGCCCCTACTGTAGTGCAACATAACTATTGCAATTATGCTCTATTTCTACTGTAGTGATCTATTTGTCTATGCTTGCACAAATACTACACTATTTTGATAGCTAGAGTTATAAAGAAAATATTGATATTTGATAGTGTAAATCCTCTAGTTTTGTTCTTCTTCAGTATTACTCAGACCACTCTTAGGTCTTTGTATTTCCATATACCTTTTAGAATCAGCTTGTCATTTTACACACACACACACACACTTACACACACACACGCAATACTGATAGGAGTTTGATTAGGCTTCACTGAATCCATAAATCAATCTGGAAACCATCTATAACTTTACAATAATGAATGTAATCCATGAACATGACACAACCCTCCATTTACTCAGGTCTTTAAAATCTCACTAAATTTTGTTACAGAGGTTTTCATACTATTGATTCCTAAATATATGACGTCTTTGAGGCAGTATAAAATTGTTACAATTTTATTTTTTATTAGCTTGTTGCTGGTATATAGAAATACAATTGAATGTCATATAATGTCTTGCATCTAATGGCCTTGATAATTTCATTTACTGGTTCCAATAGTTGTCTGTAAAATCTTTTTGCATTTTTGATGCATACTGTATACTAACATGCCATTCGTAATTAATAAGCATTATTCTCCTTTTCACTTTTTATGCACTTTATTTCTATTTCTTGCTTTATTGAACTGATTAGAATTTCTAGTACAATGTTACATGGAAGATCTGATTTGACATCCTCTTCCAGTTCACTAATCTTAACTTTTATTGTGTTGGTTGCTATTAACCCCTTTAAATAATTTGGGCTAGTGTTCTGTTCAGGCCTATAATTTCCAACTGATAATTTTTAAGGTTCCAACTTTTTGATAAAATTATCTTTTCATCTGTGTGTCTTTGTGTCTATTTTCTTGCACATATGTATTATAATTATTTTTAAATCCTGCCTATAAAGTTTTATTCATTTATTAGTATACTAGGACAGAATGTCTACTTACTTTAATATCTGGATAGTCACAAGTCTCTTTTAATTCTCTTGGTTAAATGGTCTCCTCCCTTAGCATTTCTAGTAATGTTTTTAAATACGGAATTGTAGACATTGGGTCTAAAAAAACTACAGAGATTACAAATAATACTACCATTTTCCAAAGCAAAATAACATTTTCTCCTGCTCAGCAAGTGGGGTTAGAGAGCTAATCACCTTAGTCTAATCAGGCATGATGGTAGTGATGATTTGGTAGTGATGTCTCAGTCTCTTGTCCACCCCGATTCCTAGGCCATAGCCCACCAGGTTTTTCAAATAAGACCTTGGGGTGTTTATTGAGGTCCTTACCCCTGACAGATTCTGAACTCTAATCTTTGTCTTCTCCATACTACACGATTAAGAAAATTCGACTGTGCTTCTCAGAGGTCTGTGACTTAGCTATTTATTTTCCCACTTTGTGTACCTTCAAAATTCAGCAAATAACTTGAGGGGCAGTTTTGCCCCTCTCAAGCTAGAGGTTAGAGGTCAATCAACTATCCAGTTTGATCACTCCACCTCCATAAACTCTTTGGGAGCCTTCATGGTTTCTCTCTCCCCTGCATTGACTCTCCACCCAGATAAATCTTAGATGCACAGCCTGTATCCCATACTCAAAATGGGCAAGTGCCTCCAGGGGAAAACTGCTGACTGCAATTCTCTTCTGTTCTTCTTCAGTATTATTCAGACCACCCTTAGGTCTTTGTATTTCCATATACCTTTTAGAATCAGCTAAATCAACTCCGTGCTTTAAAATCCTTTAAAATCAACTCCTTGCTTAGGGAACTCTCTGGTACCCTTTAGAAGATAACTTTGGGACTGAGCATGGTAGCTCATGCCTGTAATCTCAACACTTTAGGAGGCCAAGGCAGGCAGATCACTTGAGCCCGGGAGTTCAAGACTAGCCTGAGCAACATGGCGAAACCCCATCTCTACAAAAAATACAAAATTTAGCCAGGTATGGTGGTACACACAGGTGGTCCCAGTTACTCTGGGGGCTGAGATGGGAGAATCATTTGAGCCCAGGAAGTTAAGGCTGCAGTGAGCCATGATCGCACCACTGCACTCCAGAATGGGTGACAGTGCAAGACCTTGTCTCAAAAAAAAAAAAAAAATGACTCTTGTATTTTGTATTTACATACAGTTGTTCATAGTGTGTGCATTGATCTGCCACAAAGGAATCCTCCTAATCAGGAAATACACACTTCTATGGATTTTGAGAGCTACTCTTTAGACCTGTTTTAGAGAACAGTTCTTTTAAAAAGTAGATTGAGGTAGGTGATTGGGCAGGGCACTCAGGCATGATCCATCCTATGGAAGAGTAACAAAAGTCAAATAACTCCAAACTCTAAGGATAAACAAGACTAATCTGGAGGATAGCCACTGTACATGATCACTCTAGACCTATATCCAGCTGAGTTTTATGTGAAGTTTCATTTTTAGTGATATTATTTCAATGCCTATGTAAAAAGTTTCTGTGGGGTTTAGGCCAAAAACTGCCCTATTCTCTCCCTTCCCTCCTTGTCTCTTAAGAAAGCATTGTCCCGAACATGTATGCTATTGCCGCTGAAAATGGCTAATTAATATAGTATGCAACCATTTTATCTGGGGCACAATCTTCAAATTTATAGAGTTAATTATAAATTATCTAATGCTTTGGATTACACAGTTTTCTTTCCTAGGAGTCATTCGTTATTACACATTTTACCCCATTTTTCATCCCCTCAAAAATTCTCTCCTGCTTGGATTTTGAAGTTCTCAGACAATGTAAAAGCCTAGTATGCCGCCTTTAGCAGTCAGTCAGCTGAGATGGTCTGGTTTTCATTTTCATGCACCAGCCTTTCCTTTACTTGTGCAAATAAATGATTATTTTTTGTATGTTCTATGTCCTGTCTTTAAGCTATCAAATCCTGACTGTCAGGGACACTGAATGATGCTGACCGTGTACATAGAGTAGCTGTCCAAAGCAATTCCCATATAATTCTTTCCCATTGCATTATATCTTGGCACAGTGATAGCACGTAAAAAGTAGATTTACAATGACTATTAATGTCATGTGAGGAGCAAAGTCAGTGTCCATGCAAATGAGGGATTAATGCTGATCCCTAAATGAAGCGCTGGTGCAGCCAAATGCTGTGACAGCATTGCCTTGCAACCTGTTTAAGAGGCATTTCAATCATGATATGATAAATTTCCTCACATCGGTCTGTGTAAACTCAGTAAAGCAGGAAAGGCCATTCATCCAAAACATAAGCCATTTGGGAACCTGAAAACATTTCGTTTAGCTTCTAGGAGAAAAGCCTACACTATTTTGCTTAGATCTTAAAAGAAGAGGTTTGGCCCCTATCACTAGCAGTAAGAAGTAGTGCTTAGCTTTCATGTTTAAGTAATTTTAACAATGACCATAGTCACTGTTAATCATATATTTTTCATATTCCAGGTTGGGCTGTAAAGACTCTGGCAGCAGAATAGCCCCTAGATATTTATGAAATAGTACTGTACAACACCTAGGAAATTTGTACTTGGAAAAAGTAGGAGTAAGTCTGTCTGGCTAGTACATTGTTTAGGGAGTATTGAATTTATGTAAACAAATAGGTCAATATGATTGGCCCCATCAAAGTAGCAAGTCTTATTTATAATTCATTTTTGTGATAGATTGCAGTAACTTGGAAGCAAAAAAAAATAGACTACTTACTTGAAAGTGTCAAATGCAATTATCACTTAGTGATTTTTCACTTTTAAGGGTCACAGAGAATACCTAGGACCTGGAATATTTTGTTCTCGTCACTGTTGCCATTTTGCTTTGAGACTCTGCTGTGCTTTTATGACCAAATAAAATGTAACAAATCTCTCTCTTCTTCCCCACCTCCCACCTTCTGCCTCCTCCATCCTCACCAAAGATACCCTTCAGTCTTTTCAGGCAATCCAAAGCAAATAGAGATCTGAGACACTGCCTCACTTGAGCCTCTAATTACAATGATGTTTGGTAGATCATAAGCTGTCTTTACTACGCTAATCATAAACAGAAAGAGTTTTATAAATGATCTATGTTTAATCTGCATCTTTGAGTTCGTGTATTTTTCTTCCAATCTGTGAAACAATTATCTGCTATTATAATTTAAATGTGAATTAATTCAATGTCTGTCTCTTGGAAGGCATTGTAGATTAATGAGTAAATATGTATTAGCATGTCTTCAAACTGTACATTATTGACCTGAGAGACAACAGGGAACTATAATGACTGATTATGTAAATCCCCAATTGCAAATTGTTGCTAAACTCCATAATGTCATTAATTTACATTAATGTCAGTCTTTCTTTACCAGACACTTATTAATTAGCTGTTGCTTGACACATACTTTGATGTAGACTTTTTGTGAGTCATTAAAGCCCTTTGTGTAGGGACCTTCTTGAAGACCTTTTAGTTTGTATATAATTGACAAACCAGATGACAGCTTTTACTGTTGATCATAAAACTGCAGCCAATTCACTCAGACATTGAATTTATGTTTTGAAACCTTTCTTTTTAATGTTTTTATAGAGGAAAAAGTTTAAATGCAGGTACGTTTTATTTATTAGATGGTCTAAAATATGCCCTTTGTTGCAAGGTCAAATTTACAGGAGTTTTCTAACCAAATGCACAACTGCTTTTAGAGATTTTGTAATAGGAAATTCTTCTCAGAGTCACCCATTATGTATGAATTCTCTACAAGAAGTCTCATGTTTTAAATTAGTTTTTTAAACTAGTACAGATTTTCACACATTCAATCTGCCATCTAACTGAATTCAGCCCCCTGAACACCCAATGACTGACAGCATCTACCTCCTGGAAAAGTCCAATATCATTTAGATTCAAGGCAGTGCTTACCAAGGGTACTCCAGGTCACAGATTGTTTCCATTTTGGTTTGTTTCATTTGAACTAATTATACTGTTATTCACTGTAATTAATTCATTTCTTTATGCATTCCAAAATACGTATTAAGCACTAATAATTCTACACCCATAACTATCTAGACAGCAGTGAATGAAAGAGACAAAATCTTGCCTTCATTCAGCTTACTTTCTAAGGTGCAGAGGAGCTAGACAATACACAAGAAAACCACATAGAAATTTAGAAGAAAATAAAGTAGAGAGAGGTGCAAAGGTGGAGTATAGGAAGTGCAATAAAACCAAGGATCACTATGGGGAGAGGAGATTGCTGTGGGGAGAGAAGAGGAGTAATTTTAAGTCAGATGATCAGGGAAAAGGTATTGGACAATGGTTTGAATGAGAAGAAGGAAGGAACTCTTGCAGACATCTCAGGGAAAGGGGTTCTAGGAGAGGAAACTGCCTGGAACTTCAAGAA
>NW_012107709.1:573274-575373 GCF_000951045.1 Mandrillus leucophaeus | reverse complement strand
TGTAATCCCAGAACTCTGGGAGGCCAATGTGGGTGGATCACCTGAGGTCAGGAGTTTGAGACCAGCCTGGCCAACATGGTGAAACCCTGTCTCTACTAAAAATAATTAGCTGGGTGTGGTGGTGGGTACCTGTGATCCCAGCCACTGGGGAGACTGAGGAAGGAGGATCGCTTGAACCCAGGAGGCAGAGGTTGCAGTGATCCCAGTGAGAAGAAGCATAGGAGAAGCAAGTTGAATGGGACAGAATTGAACAAGAATTTGTTTTTTAAAACATGAATTATATGATTTCTATTAGATATCTATTGGAAATAGCCAGTGGCAATTGAATATTCAAAGTAAGAGTTTAGAGGGAAGTTCCATGCTAGAAATGTTCACTCAGGAATCATGAGAATGAAGACGGTGTTTAAAGTCATAAAACTGAGAGAGATCACCAAGATACAGAGGACAGAGTAGAGGAGACCCAAGAACGATCACTAGAGAATTCCAGTGGTAAAAGGTTAACATGAATATTAAAGAACTAGCAAAGGAGACTAAGAAGGATTGATTGTAAAGTAAGACAAAAACCAGGATTGTAAAGTAGGACAAAAAATCAGTTGTGTAATGTAGTGGAAAAAGTGTTTTAGGTATGGAATGTTCAACTATTCCAAACTGCTGATGGTAAGTCAAGTAGGAAGATTAAAGGTTAGTCATTGGATTATGTACCATGGAGGTCATTGGTAACTATGGTAAGAAAGCTGTAATGTAATGGGAGTAAAAGTCTGATTGCAGTCAGTTTAAAGAGGATGGGGGAAGACGAGTTGGAATCCATGATTATAAGAAACTATTCTGAGAATTTCTCTTGTAAAGGGAAGCATACTGAAATCCAGGATAAGATTTAGCTGATTACAAGAAATGATAGGGCTCTTGAACATGGATGTTTGTATAACATTTTTCTTGAACATGGGTGTTGATGAAATATTTTCTTGGTGTTAGAGAGAGCTCTATCACAGATATTTCTCACTCTGTGTTCCTCCCATGCCCAGAAGTACACCTTCTGGAGCTTTTAGAAACAACAGAAGCATTCATATAAGAAGAGATTTAGAAAATTACCTGAAGTATTAGGGTCATGGACTTCCTAAATAACCACCCTTACCTCTAGCAGTCAGAGATCACCACCATCCTGGTTGTTGCTATCAATGAACAGTGCTTTAAAACTCCAGGTCCTTCCTCTCTGGTTTTGTTTTTGACTCTCAGAATAACCTTATGTACCCTTTCAAGTTTCAGTTGGTTCAAATTAAAATGAAGAGGCCAAACTAGATTGTCTCTGTGGTTCCTGTGGGGCTGAAATTCATGATGTTGGATGTTAATAGCACTGTAGATTCCTAAATAGTGTGAACAAACTGCCTTTTAGAGAGGCTAATGTTGTTTTCCTATTGTAGTTGGAGCCTGGATCTTAAAATTGTGTCATCTGGAAAGTGATATTTGAAAGGGGTTAGGCCCTCACTTTATTCTAGGAGCAAGCCTTTTAGTCATATTCATAAATTTTCTAGGCAAAAAATATTCATTTGCTTTATTCTCAAATAACTCCTGGGAAAGCCGCAAGTGAGGAAAATGATCCAAATGCAGATGGTTAAGATGAAGGTTCGAAGTACCAACTTTAAATCATTCTCCATAGATTTAATTGTATCAGGGCATCCCTGCATGAATTTTTATAATGGTAACTTGCGGTCAGTTTAAAGAGGCTAGTGTAGAAAACGAAAAATAGGGTTTTCTAGGCTTAATGAAGAAAGATCATGGGAAAGGGGCTTCCCCTATGCAAAATGATCTGATCTCTGCAATGTGGTATCAGGCAGGAAATTAGCGGAGAGTTACGCAAGGAATGAGCACTTACAGGGACATGGCAATTAGACTCTAGGAACAATGATGTCCGATATCTCACATAAGGTCTTCACTTCTGAGCTGTAAGATTCTTATGTTAATTCAGGCCTCAGTTAAACCAAACAAACTAACAAAGATTTAAACTATAGACTTGTGTTGACTGTGCTTTGGGGTAATCAACAGAGAGTAACTGTGTGCATGTCTGAAAAAGCAGCTGTGAACTAGCTAGAAGTGATGAGAAG
>NW_012107709.1:570428-570934 GCF_000951045.1 Mandrillus leucophaeus | reverse complement strand
TTGGACAATGGTTTGAATGAGAAGAAGGAAGGAACTCTTGCAGACATCTCAGGGAAAGGGGTTCTAGGAGAGGAAACTGCCTGGAACTTCAAGAAGGCTAGCGTGGTGGAGCAGAATCAGTGAGGATATGAGGAGGAGACAGGTTCAGAGAGGAGGTAGGAGAGGTATAGGCAGAGCAGGAGGGCCTGGGACCACTGAAAAGATTCTAGCTTTGGAGGGCCTTGGGGTGGGGACATTGAAGATTCCAGCTTTTAATCAATGGTGAGGAGCTCTGCAGGGATTGGAGCAGAGCAGTGACAGGATCTGAATATATTAACAGAATCTTTCTCCTTTATATAATAAAATAAACTATTTGGGATAGATGAGTAGGCAAGGGCGAAAGCAGGGAGAACTCTTAAGAAGTTATTGCAATAACTGAGGCTAGGGATCGGGGGTAGCCTCAGGGGGTGCTGTGTTGAGAAGATGACAGATCCTAAATACAAGTGGAGTATGTAATACAATATGTA
>NW_012107709.1:560730-564273 GCF_000951045.1 Mandrillus leucophaeus | reverse complement strand
AACTTCTACTTATTGTTTCCTTTTCTTTCATTTCCAAAGGGAGTGATCCTGGTCTGGCATTTCTGATGTCTGCATTTAAAGTTGCCATCTAAGTCATGAATCTGTTTTCTGCTACTATCACAGAATACCACAAACTGGGTAACTTAAAAACAATAAAAGTTTATTTGGCTCATGGTTCTGGAGGCTGGGAAGCATGGCACTGGCATCTGGTGAGGACCTCATCCCATGGTGGAAGGCAAAGGACAAGCAATCAGAGAGACAGAGAGAAAAGGTAGGCAGACCCCTGCTATAATTAACCCACTCCTGAAATGAGAGCATTGACCATCTCATGAGAACTCTACCTCTTAAATGTCCCATCTCTCAACACCATCGCGGTGGCAGTTAATTTCAACAAGCGTTATTAAAGGGGGATGTTTAAACCATAGTAATCATGATAGAAGAATTTTTTGTCTGTCTTTATTATACATATGCAGCCCCCTTGTTAGTAACAGTAAGATGGCCCCCTGGGTTTTAGCAGGGCCATGGGGATAAAACCAAGGAGACTTGCCTACCTGAGAACTGTGTCCTGCAAGCTAATTTCATTAGCCTTGTTGCTTGACTTTACGAAATGACTGGTCCAAGATGAAATTCTACTAGTTTTTCTTCCTAATTATGTTTATATATTAGCTGTTTTACCACCCTTTCAAAGTCATAAGTTTCTGACTCTGTAATCTGATTTCAAAGTCCTGAATTCAGTTACCTCCAAGTAGTTGTACTTACAATATCAAAAATTTGTTATTTTCTAAGTAGATGCTATGAAACCTTTGAATTCATTTTTTGGCTGTTACTGTCTTTATGCTGATGGAGTGTGTTAATGAGCAGAAATGGAGGTGAAATAAGATTAAACCCATGATAACCTGAACTAAGCCCACTTTTAAATTTTCAAATGTGGGGAACAACTGGATTGTCCAACAGGCTCATCAATCCAGTTTTGTTCTATGTCACCACAAGAGATTCTTGAGGAAACTGGGTGAGCGTTGATTATTGTTTGAGAATTTGATCTCTCCAGGACATAACTTTGTTAAGAACACCATCCTTCAGCACCATTTTTATAGTCCGAGTGATGAAATACAGCTTTGTGTTTAATTTAGTATGTTGTCACTGAAGCACTTGTCACTTACCTGAGTTGGGTATTAGTCTCTTTGATGGGTTGTTATCTAAATTACGTATTGATTATGTTCCAGATTATTTTGTAATAAATTTCATTGTGTAAATTTAAGTTATACAGCATAATATTATGGGACATACAGATAGTTAAAAGGTTACTATAGTGAAGCAAATGAACATATTAATCAAAATTATTTTTCTAATAAATTTCAGTATATACATTTAAGTTATACAACATATTATGGGATATATAGACATAGATAGTAAAATGTTTACTGTGCTTCAGCAAATTAACATTCATCATCTCACATAGTTACCTAGTTATTTTTGTTTTTGTTATAAGAGCAGCTAAAATCTACCCATTTTGCATAAATCCCATATATAGTAAACTTTTATTACCTATATTTCTCATGTTGTACATTAGTTCTCTAGACTTATTCATCCTATGTATCTGCTACTTTCTATCCTCTGACCCATGTTTCCACTTCCCCTCTCCACCTCTGATAACCACTATTTTGTTGTCTCTGTAACTTGCAATTTTTCTTAAGATTTCACATATAATAGAGATCATGCAATATCTCTAGCCACTCATGAAACTGAACTGGAATAATTGGGTAAATAATTATCTTAGTTTTTAATTAATCTTTCTTAAACGTATGTTTAACTCATATTTATTTCAATGTCTAACATTAGAAGTATTTGGGGTCTTTATTTAGAAGTTTGGTGATGCTTTTGTGACCAGAAATATGCCATGGGAATTTAACTCTTGTTTATATCAATTAGACTATGGTAAAATTGGTTTTTTAATGTATCATTTCTTTTAAAGTCAGTTTCTAAGAACTTGTCAATAACATTAAGTGAGGACTTACTGTATTTTAAGCTGATAACAAATTAACTTATATCACATACAAAAACCTTAGACCTTTATCCCTCATGCACACAATTTACATTTTGTATGTCATAATTTACCTCATCATATAATACTTCACAACTTATTGTTGTTTTTGACCATTTTTCTTTTTAGCTTTTGTACTTGAGGTATGTATTATTAATATACCACCATTACAGTACAGGAGTATTCTGGATCTGACTGTATATTCACTTCTTCTAGTGAGTTTTATACTGTCACATGTGTTTATGCAAGTAATTGTCATCTTTTTATTTCCCTTGAAGAACTCCCTTAAGCACTCTTGTAAAGCAGGCCTAGTGGTAATGAATTCCCTCAATTTTTGCTTGTCAATGACTTATTTTTCCTTCATTTCTGAAGAACAGATTTGCTGGGTATAGTATTCTTAGCAGACAGTAGTTTTCTTTTTTTTTCTTTCATCACTTTGATACCATAATCCCCTTCTCCCCTGGCCTGCAAGATTTCTGCAAAGAAATTCACTGACAGTCTAGTGGGAACTGACTTGTATGTGACTAGATGCTTTTCTCTTGCTGCTTTTAAAATTCTCTTTGTCTTTGACTTTTACCAGTTTTATTATAATGTGCCTTGAAGAGGACCTATTTCGAATAAATCTATTTGGGAGGCTTAAAGCTTCATGGATTTGGATGTCTATATCTTTCCCAAGACTTGAGACATTTCCAGCAACTATTTCATTTAATAAGCTTGTGTCTCTTTCTCTGTCTCTTCTCCTTCTAGAAATACCATAGTACAAATACTTGTTCACTTAATGTCCCATAGACTCTCTTCACTCTTTTTTATTCTTTTTCCTCCCTCTTACTGGATAATTTCAAAATACCTATATTAAAGTTCACAGATTCTTTTTCCTGCTTTATCTAGTCTGTTGTTGAAGCCCTCGATTTTATTTTTTATTTTATTGATTGAAGTTTTAGGCTCTAAGATTTCTGTCTGGTTCATTTTGGTGATATCTGTCTCAGTTGAATTTATCATTTAGACAATGAATTGCTTTCTTGATTTGATTGAATTGTCTGTTTGTATTCTCTTATATCCAAGTTTCCTTATGATCATCATTTTGAATTTATTTTCAGGCAATTTTTAAGTTTTTATTTCTTTGGGATCAGTTGTTGGAGAATTACTGCGTTTCTTTTGTAGCATTGTGTTCCTTTGCTTTTTCATGTTTCTTGTGTTTGTGCCTCGATATCTGTGCATCTGGTGGTGCAGTCTTCCAAATGTTACAAAGTGGTTTTCGTAAAGGAAGATTTTCACCTGTAGATGAACCTGAGGGTGCACATGGGGCAGGGTGCAGTGATTTTGGTTCTGTGTGGGTGCAGTGATGGAGTCTCTATGCAGCTTCTTCAGTTGTGATCAGTGTTAGCAATGATGGGAGGTTCCTCTGTGATCTAGTTTGCAGGAGTTTGTGGCAATTATGGTGGCCACCTACGTTATGGTGGCCACCCTAGCAAGGCTTTAGGGATTATCCTGTTCTTGTCTTT
>NW_012107709.1:557882-558557 GCF_000951045.1 Mandrillus leucophaeus | reverse complement strand
TCTTCTTTCCTAACTGACCCTAAATATTTTCTTGGGCAGCATTATGCCCAGCAGAAACACCAAGTTTCCCAAGCTCTCAAGGAAGCCATGTGGCATTTAAGTTAAAGATACGAGATGGCACTTGTGGGAAACTCCCTAAATGGGGGACACTCACGGCATGCACCATTTTGCATTTTCCCCTTTGCCTTTGCTCTTCCACTTTTAAAATATCTGTAGGGACAGATACCTGGGGATATAGCAGACACCTTGCAATCATGAAGATGGCATCTGCTCATTAAGCGTGGGGAAACAGAAGAAGAACAGGAGTCTTGTTCCTTATAGTATTATGGAGCCGCCAGGCAAACTTTGGACTTCCAACTTCTGGCCATCTCATTGTGTAAGAAAAACAAACTTGTGCTGGTCGCAGTGGCTCACACCTGTAATCCCAGCACTTTGGGAGGCTGAGGCAGGTGGATCACTTAAGGTCAGGAGTTCGAGACCAGCCTGAGCAACATGGTGAAACCCATCTCTACTAAAAATACAAAATTAGCCAGGCATGGTGGCTGGTGCCTGTAACCCCAGCTACTTGGGAGGCTGAGGCAGGAGAATTGCTTGAACCTGGGAAGTGGAGGTTGCAATGAGCTAAGATTGCGCCACTGCACTCCAGTCTGGGCAACAAGAGCAAGACTCTGTCTC
>NW_012107709.1:555134-557832 GCF_000951045.1 Mandrillus leucophaeus | reverse complement strand
TGGGCCAGTGGAGCTTCTGGATTCTTATGGTTTGAAGATGGTGACTGTCTGGTGTGTAGGAGGCATGAGGTCCCTAGGAATTGGGGTGCTGCCTCAGCTATGACACTGGAGGCATGACTGCTCTGGTAGTTTGAGGCTCTGTGTGCTTGGGGATAGGGCACATAAAGGGAGGGTCCACCAGTGACTGGGATGATGGGGAGGGACTGGCTCTGTGGAAGTTTAACCTTAGGGAGTTGGCGATAACTTGGTCTTGGGATGATGCACTGTCAGTGAGCATAATGCAATGGAAGCTGAGCCTCAGGGATGGAGGGATGCAAGGGTTACTTGTCCCTGAAGCAGGATGCACTCTAGCAGTGGCTCCAGTTCCAAAATGACACAGAGAAGTAGCACCACTGACTACACAAGGGGAGACACAGCATTACTGGCTCCTTCTCAGAGGGTAGCTTGGCATGTAGACTCTGGGGAACTCCCTCAGCTGGGCTCCAACCTGTGAGAACTGCAGGTGTCTGCAGCAGTGGTAGGGGCTTCTGGGGTCCTCTTGCTTACCTTTTCTCCACAGACGGAAGTCCCTCCTGGTGCTGAGCTGATCTCAACCAGAGCAGTGCGTGGCGAAAGCAAGTTGTTTCCTGCCCTTCTCTATGCAGCATTCTAGATTTCTTGTTCTACAGGATTTCTGCTGCTGCTTTGCTATTATTTGGTACTCCTTTAGTTATGCTGGGCAAAATGTAGTTGTTTATTCATTGTTTTGGGTTATTTCATATGGGAGAAGAGCACTAGAAGCTTCTAGTCAGCCCTTGTGCAGACATCACTGTCAATTCCGAATCTTTTGTGTGAGTATTTGATGACTGAATGCAATGAGATCATGTAATTATTAAATATAAGTTTGTGAAAGTGAGCTCTATGATTTTTGTTTATCACTCAATTGTTCTTTTTATCTTCTATGGATAATCAAGACTGGCTGAGAGACAGGTTCATCTCTCCTCTTATTTCCCTAAACTGTTTCCCTCTTATTAACTCAATAATCCTTACATCTCCCTATAATAACCTACCATCTGCTTCTAGTATTGGCCTCTTTCTAAAACTAAGTTGAAAATAATATCTGATTTCTCATACTTTTATTGTTGATAATAGATGAGTATGCCACCTTTTTTGTGAGAATAAGATATTGTGCTGAGAGCATGGTTTGTAAACAGGTATGATGAAGTCTCTCTATGTAACTGATTTGCAGTTTAATTAAAGAGAAGGGATGACTATAACAGTGGAACAGAATAAGTGACAAGTTGTATGTAGCCTTCTTCCCAACATGACATTCTCTATGTGGAGTCTGAGGGTTCAGATAAGGTAAGACTTAGATATGCTTTGCAGGAAGGATATAAGTGCACCACTAATAGGTGTGATGGTACTTTAATAGTAATAACAATAATGATAGCTAGCATTGATTGTTTTCTATGTGCAAGGCATTATATTAAGCATTCCATGACAATTATCCTATTAAATCTTCATCACATCTCTATGGTTTAAAATGAACTTTTATTATTACCCCCATTTTAGAGAGGAAAATATTGAGAGTTAGAGATGTATATAACCTTCCTATGATTACTTAGCTAATAAGTGGTGAAGATGAAATGGATATAAGCCCAAGATAATATGACCCCTAGATCTGTCTTAGTTGTAGGCAGGAGGACCTGCAAAGATAAATATGTCTTACTTGGATCCACTTACCATAATTTAGAATTGTTAGCTTTTAAATTATGCTCAAATTAGTGAGCCAGTTTCCCTGGATTTCAGTATGATGGCTTTAAAATCAAGGAACTCTATATTTGGGTTTACTTAATGGGCTGATAAACTGCCAGGATTGTGAATTCATTGTTAAACATTAGCCTGGAAGTGAAAGATAAGAATGCACATGCTTTGTCTACAGATGGAGCAAGTTGTCATTCAAAGCTACAAAATATAGCTAAGGAGTTTAAGAACTGAGGGGAACATAAGTTCAAGACCCAAGAGGAGAACATGAGACCAGACAATGTGCCAATTAATGGAATTAAACTGAAAAGATTTAAAATGAGGTCCCCTCAGGAGACAATGTAAAAGAAAAGGCAGTTAATTCAATAAGGACAAAAGGATAAGTGAGCTAACTGTGAGAGGATCAGAATATTTAAAGTTGATAGCGTCTTAAGAATTAAAGAACATTGGCTTGTGACTGCTGTGAATTTATTATGCCCCAGTAGTTCGGTCTAATTTGGTCCCCTTCATCCTCTGAACAAATATGCTCATCCTGAGATTCCAGGACAAAAGAAATAATCCTTTTCGTTGCAGTCAAGCTATAAAAGTGATTATGATCAGCAGCCATTCACAGAGGAATAAATAAAGGAACCATCCATCATGCTAGTAAAGTTTTCTGTCCATCTGCCATGTTGCATTTCAAAGACTGTTTCACCACATTTTGGTTGTTTTCAAAGATATACTTTTAAAAAAATAAATTTTATATTTGAAAACTCCCCAGGACAGTGAGAGTTTAAGTGTACAAATGTAATTTATCTTGTGCTAAGCAGGTTTTAAAGTGCCGAAGGCATGGTAGGGGGTAGATAATAGGGTGCAATAAAGTGGATCTGTATGTCTCTGTAGCAAATAACTGAAAATATGAATTTAAGGAATTCTGTTATGGGATATATTCTCTAGAAAAGCAGTTGTGCAGTGC
>NW_012107709.1:495456-555084 GCF_000951045.1 Mandrillus leucophaeus | reverse complement strand
TCTATGCAGCATTCTAGATTTCTTGTTCTACAGGATTTCTGCTGCTGCTTTGCTATTATTTGGTACTCCTTTAGTTATGCTGGGCAAAATGTAGTTGTTTATTCATTGTTTTGGGTTATTTCATATGGGAGAAGAGCACTAGAAGCTTCTAGTCAGCCCTTGTGCAGACATCACTGTCAATTCCGAATCTTTTGTGTGAGTATTTGATGACTGAATGCAATGAGATCATGTAATTATTAAATATAAGTTTGTGAAAGTGAGCTCTATGATTTTTGTTTATCACTCAATTGTTCTTTTTATCTTCTATGGATAATCAAGACTGGCTGAGAGACAGGTTCATCTCTCCTCTTATTTCCCTAAACTGTTTCCCTCTTATTAACTCAATAATCCTTACATCTCCCTATAATAACCTACCATCTGCTTTTAGTTTTGGCCTCTTTCTAAAACTAAGTTGAAAATAATATCTGATTTCTCATACTTTTATTGTTGATAATAGATGAGTATGCCACCTTTTTTGTGAGAATAAGATATTGTGCTGAGAGCATGGTTTGTAAACAGGTATGATGAAGTCTCTCTATGTAACTGATTTGCAGTTTAATTAAAGAGAAGGGATGACTATAACAGTGGAACAGAATAAGTGACAAGTTGTATGTAGCCTTCTTCCCAACATGACATTCTCTATGTGGAGTCTGAGGGTTCAGATAAGGTAAGACTTAGATATGCTTTGCAGGAAGGATATAAGTGCACCACTAATAGGTGTGATGGTACTTTAATAGTAATAACAATAATGATAGCTAGCATTGATTGTTTTCTATGTGCAAGGCATTATATTAAGCATTCCATGACAATTATCCTATTAAATCTTCATCACATCTCTATGGTTTAAAATGAACTTTTATTATTACCCCCATTTTAGAGAGGAAAATATTGAGAGTTAGAGATGTATATAACCTTCCTATGATTACTTAGCTAATAAGTGGTGAAGATGAAATGGATATAAGCCCAAGATAATATGACCCCTAGATCTGTCTTAGTTGTAGGCAGGAGGACCTGCAAAGATAAATATGTCTTATTTGGATCCACTTACCATAATTTAGAATTGTTAGCTTTTAAATTATGCTCAAATTAGGGAGCCAGTTTCCCTGGATTTCAGTATGATGGCTTTAAAATCAAGGAACTCTATATTTGGGTTTACTTAATGGGCTGATAAACTGCCAGGATTGTGAATTCATTGTTAAACATTAGCCTGGAAGTGAAAGATAAGAATGCACATGCTTTGTCTACAGATGGAGCAAGTTGTCATTCAAAGCTACAAAATATAGCTAAGGAGTTTAAGAACTGAGGGGAACATAAGTTCAAGACCCAAGAGGAGAACATGAGACCAGACAATGTGCCAATTAATGGAATTAAACTGAAAAGATTTAAAATGAGGTCCCCTCAGGAGACAATGTAAAAGAAAAGGCAGTTAATTCAATAAGGACAAAAGGATAAGTGAGCTAACTGTGAGAGGATCAGAATATTTAAAGTTGATAGCGTCTTAAGAATTAAAGAACATTGGCTTGTGACTGCTGTGAATTTATTATGCCCCAGTAGTTCGGTCTAATTTGGTCCCCTTCATCCTCTGAACAAATATGCTCATCCTGAGATTCCAGGACAAAAGAAATAATCCTTTTCGTTGCAGTCAAGCTATAAAAGTGATTATGATCAGCAGCCATTCACAGAGGAATAAATAAAGGAACCATCCATCATGCTAGTAAAGTTTTCTGTCCATCTGCCATGTTGCATTTCAAAGACTGTTTCACCACATTTTGGTTGTTTTCAAAGATATACTTTTAAAAAAATAAATTTTATATTTGAAAACTCCCCAGGACAGTGAGAGTTTAAGTGTACAAATGTAATTTATCTTGTGCTAAGCAGGTTTTAAAGTGCCGAAGGCATGGTAGGGGGTAGATAATAGGGTGCAATAAAGTGGATCTGTATGTCTCTGTAGCAAATAACTGAAAATATGAATTTAAGGAATTCTGTTATGGGATATATTCTCTAGAAAAGCAGTTGTGCAGTGCCGTTATTCAACCATGTATCAACAAATGTGCCTCTAAAGACCAACATCTAAAGACCACAGCAGGGAGTAGGTTTAAAGTGTTACACCAAGGCATCCAATCCTTTTAACCCAACTTTGGCAAATGCAAATGGGGAGTGACAGCATTGCCAAAGACATGCAATCAGTAGCAGCAAATAGTATCTGAGGACAGAGGTATATAAACTTGAGGAACCATTTATGGGCTAGAATGGTTTTTGTCAATGGGTGTCAATGAGGCCGAAACAAGCACCATCATATTATGGAGCTTTCTCATGTGATATTTATACCTGGAGACTATCTCACTTTATCATTGTTCTGTAGCTAATAAGTCACATTGTTTTATCTTTTATGAAACCCTGGTTTACACAGATTTTATCATCTGAAAAATTCAGTATTAAATCATTACAACTTAGAGTATTTGGGGTGGATATTTTCTGGGGGGAGCTGTGAATGACCTAGATTATTTATCAAATCAACTCTACGTTTAAAATATTTGGGCAGGGTGGGGGTTCTCCTTCACTAAGCCTATGTATATGTACTATATAACTAAAATTAGTTTCTTAAAGGTAGCAACAAAAAATGCTGTTAGTTCATAATGAAGTATAGTAGTGCTTTACACCCTGTAGTAATTCTCTGTTGTAAAGCATTTCTTAACATATTTGGTTCAAAGTGGGGTTGGAGGATGGAGATTCTGCTCTATTAAACAGGCATTCCTGCGTCCCTTGTTTTTTGCTAGCTGTAGTTTAAGAAACTCAACATTCAGCTTACTGGTGCAAATATGTCATGACAGAATTTCTGCAACCCATCCATACTAATGAATTGTAGCACTTAACTAAGAATAAAAAAGGATACTAGTGGGGCTCCTGGAATTCGTAAGAGCTTCTTAAAGAGGCCCGTCTCAGGACACAGTAAGTCTGACATTGCCATAGATTTACTCTCCTAGAACTTTTAATATACTTTTAATAAAAGTTATAAATATATACACAAAAGGCCAAGGATGAGAAGCTATAGGTAAACTTCCATAAACTATACCTGAAATTTGAATACACATTTGAAACGCATTTATGTTTGACATACAGCTCACTACTTTATGGCACAATCCATAGGTGAATGTCACTTTTCATATTACTTAATATTTGTTCCATTTCATGGATGGCACCAGATTAAGAATAGAACCTTTTTATAATATTGATCTATGGCAATATTTAGTCCAACACTTCTCTGCAATTCAGTGTCATGGCAGAAATGGATAATTAAAATAATCTTTATATTTGTGGAGGATAGATAGTAGGTACAAAAGAAAGAAAAAGTTAGAAGACATGATTCTTAAGAAGCCATAATACGCAGATATGGTCCCCTATGCTAAGTGCCAATAGAGAAGTAGGTGGAGAGGGAACTAACAATTTTATGAAGGCTTTAGACTTTAACTCAATGATCTTTTCACGGGGTGGGCTAGAATGTACCAGGAACCTTATAGATTTTAGGTAATTTAATTCCTAGTACAAATAATAGAAGTTCTAAAAGTGAGTGTTGAGAAGATAGAAAATTATTGTGGGTTTGATTATTTGAAGAAGGTTTCATGGGGTAGCTGACCCTACAAATAGGTCTTATGAGACAAGACAGAATTAGTTGACGTTGGAAAAATGTGTGTGGTGGTTGTAGGGGAAGAAGTCATTTGAGATAGATTGATATAAGTAAGGCTAGGTGGGAGGAATTGTTGAACAGTATTTGGGGAATAAGGATTGTGACAGTTTTACTGTGCTTATCATTTGTCATTCCAGTGGCACTTCATTGATCCAAAGCCTATCAATAATTCATCTGACCTGTTTACTTTGATAGCCACAGAAACACCTAAAGAGAGATCCTTTCATTTTTTTGAGATTAATGGAATCCAACAAATGATCATTCAACAGAGCTATGGCAGCTCCTTGTTCTGCAAATTGCAAATGTTGCAGCAAAGATATTTGGCCATTGTATGGTCAGTATTGAAAGGTCAATGTTCTCTTTTTATATTTAGAGCAGCCAAGGCTGCTTTAATTCCAGAGAAGGTGTCTAACTTATATTGTACCATGATTTGTTTAGTCAGCAAGAAATTATCTTCTAATATAGTTCTGAGATTGCTGACTGTGAAATCTATTCAACTGTAAAGATGCTACTGCTCCTTCAGCCAAAGAGAATTCTGTGCCATCCAATCACGTGCTTGAGAAAGTCGCTAGTCTCCCTATGAAGCACTCTTGAGCACCACGAGTGACGTGATCAGGCCAGGAGGAAAAGAAAGATCATTCTATAAAAAATAGATATCAGAAAATTCAGACAA
The DNA here is from genome assembly GCF_000951045.1 of Mandrillus leucophaeus. Lineage (NCBI taxonomy): Eukaryota > Metazoa > Chordata > Mammalia > Primates > Cercopithecidae > Mandrillus > Mandrillus leucophaeus. The sequence goes on along the minus strand of NW_012107709.1, from coordinate 550,687 downwards.
AGGGATCTGCAGCTTTTGTTTCTTCTCTTTTTGTTGTTGGAAATGAGGCCAGCATATGGCTGCATGGCACTGTTAAAGTGATGTAGAAGACCTGAGCTTTTCCAGTTTAGCACTGCAAATCTAGAATTTACAAATGCACCCTAAGTTTCTTCAGATTTTATTGTGGGTTTGATTATTTGGAGAAAATAAAGTAACTCTAGTCCCTAATTCAGAAGATGTTCTGGGCCCTTTCCTAAGAAATGTTAAGAATGCTTGGGGAGTACCTCATGCAAACTGGGTGTCACTTGTCACCTCTCCCTCCAGACTGCCACCCGGGCATCTTCTTTCATTTCTTCCTGCTGTCTCCTGAACTGCTTCCTGTATTGCATGACTTTCCTTGGTCTGCTTTGCCCTACCTGCAGAGCTCCAGCTTACATTTCCCTAAGCCCCACTGAATTTAGACTTTTGTGTTCAAAAAGCTTTATAAGTGACTTGAGACTATCATAAGAGAATTAACAAAAAGGCACAAGTCAGAATTCAGCTGCTCCTAGAGGGCCCCTAACCCATGCTTTGTCAAAGATGGAGAGATGTCATGCTAACTGTCTCTCTTGGGCCTCAGCATATTGGCACATTGCAGAGCCCCTCTTCTGCTTAGGTACACATGGTTTCTCTTTTCTTCTCACTTCTTAGTCTTTGGGCCCACCAGCAAAATCTCCAAACTTTTCACATACCTTAGGAATTTCTGCAGAAATTCAACCCCAATCCTTACCATGAAAGAGACTTCTTTCATTATTTCTAGATAAATTCCTTTTAGTTATTTCCGTCTCTTCCTCCATCCAAAGTTTGGGGCCAAACAGCCCTGAAAGTATAATTCTTCTCCCCAAAATGCTGCCTCTATGAGCTGAAGTGCAGAAATAGCTATTGGCATCTGTTGTCCAAAAGATCACCAGGATGGCTAAACAGTAGAAGAGAGCTTTAATGGTGATAATGGTTTCCAAGCTGGGAAAAGAAAGTCTCCAGTGTGGAACAAAGGTGCTCTCTCTTTGATAAGGGGAAGGACAGATTGGGTTTTATGCCTTACAGGGTCTGTATCATACATATTCAGCATGTTTGGGGAAAAAGCTATACATATTTATGAGGGGAGCTGAGCGCATGCATAATAGGTAAACATACATGTGACATATGTAACATACATCACGTGTTCACTTTACGGTGGGGTTTTAGCATTAAAATGAGGTGTGGTTTGTCTCTTACATCAAAAGGTGAACCATAAGACAGACTATCTGTGCACACGGCCAGGCACGGCGGTTCACACCAGTAATTGCAGCACTTTGGGAGGCGGAGGTAGGTGGTTCACTTGAGCTCAGTTCGAGACCAGCCTGGCCAACATGGTGAAACCCAATCTCTACTAAAAATACAAAAATTAGCGGGGCGTGGTGGCGGGTGTAATCCCTGCTACTCTGGAGGCTGAAGCAGGAGAATGATTTGAACCCAGGAGACGGAGATTGCAAACTACCACCCCCCAAAATAAAAATCTTAGTTTTTATCCTAAAATGACTAACCTAAAACCAAAATAATATATGTATTTGGGAAAGGACAAAAAAATTTCAATTTTCTTTGTTATTATTACCTATATCATTGGTATTGATTCTTTTCTAAGTTTACTGCTTTCTAACTACATCTGTTACATTTAGTGATGAACATTGTAAAACTTCACATATGGGCATCAAGTCCAATAAATGATGTTATTTTGGTGATCTTGGGAGTAAGAAATCTCCCCCACTCCCTGTTTTTATAGCTGACCTTTTCGGAAAGAAATCCCTCTTGAAAAGTCCCACTTTAATTTGTTATATTTTTCAAACTAGACTGTCACATATGCTGTAATGACACAGTATTTCTTAAAGCCCCAGAATGAAACCAACACCATCTCTGTGATTTTTAACATTCCTCGTGTGGTCTTATAGATTGAGTACAATCTTCATTAATAATGTACTGTTTTGTACCTGTTTTCCTTTTAAGGGGGTTTGTACAATCAGGATGGATCTCTTGCTACGCATATCAATAAAAAACATCTTGGAAATTGCTCCATTAGATATTATTTCAATGGAAAAGATCTCCTTGGTGAGGAAGGTTAAATGAAATTCACAGAGAAGTTCTTTTGTGACTCCTAATATTGGGCTCAGTGGAGTTAAACACTTCGGTTACTTCATGAGAGCATTTAGTTTAGTGCTGAGCTGAAGTAAAGAAGTATGAAGCTTGGAAGATATACTTCTTCATTGATTTTGCATTTGCAGTATCCTCCCACACTGATAGTAGGAACAACTGGATGCAAGTCTGTTTCTGCCCCAAATCAATGATCTATCATTTGTCTTTTAATGTCTCTAATCCTTGGCACACATTTATAAAAGATGGACTATGCTTGTGGATGCTTAAAATTCTGTCTAGTCGCAAATCATATATATGATAATGGACTGTTATCCAGCATATATAAAGAGCTCTTATAACTCAATAACAAAATAAGAGGCGAAGAGGAAGGGCAGGGGGAAGGGGCGAGGTGCACCCAGCTCCTGGAAGGCAAGTATAATCATAGCAACCCTGAACAGCTGTGGCAGGATCCCAGTCCCTTGTTGATCTGTGAGACATCAAACTTTGGGCACAACTAGTCACAAATGCAGCATTTCACGGAGACACTGTCACAATCACAAGGTTCCTGCTATCCGAATACAAATAGTGATGAAGGTAACACTGCTGCTTTGCTGCCAAACAGCATCTGCCATCATATTTCTTCTATCTCCAATTATAAAAGAGGTACATGCACTTAAAAAAAAAAAAAAGACAAAGCATAAAGGTCTTTATAAACCAAAAATCTCCTCTTTCATCCGCTTCTCTCTACATTCACTTCTGTCTTGGAACTATTGTTAACAGGGAAATTAATCTCATATTGCATAAAGTCACTTACGAAGAAATTGGACTTCAAGATCATCCATTTTACTATTCTTGAAGAAAAAATCATGAAATTTAGGGCTGGGCCTGATGGGATTTGTAGTGGTCCTCTCTCCCACCTCGAAAGCTACCACTGCCTCCAGATGCTCTTAAGATGGTGACCTCTCTGCATTTCCACACCTACAGCAGGAAGAATTGGGAAGAAGCAGACTTCCCCGTTCTGTGCTAGACATGTCTTGCAGAAAACGCAGATATCCAAATAACCAAGGAAAAGGGTGGGAAGGAATGCAAAAGCTGTGCCAAACCATTCAGTGTTTGGCTGGTACCCTGGGGTTCACATGCATTTCAAGAAGATTGAAGGGTACCAAAGCTGCAGCAAATTAACTAATTTCTGTCAGACCTGCCTCTTAGTGGCAGAGTATGGCCCACCCATCCAGGTTCATGATGCAGGACTATCCTTAAAAGATGACATGCCAAAGTTGGAGGTCAGCAAAAGTACTCCATTCAGAATACGGAAAGAGAGGTTTCCAACTCTGATGGAACACAGCCGGTTGGTCTGCTGGGGAAAGCCACATCTAGCAATGACATGCTGAACAAACTGGCCCAGGCCATATCCTACCACCTAAGAAATAAGGCCCACATTTGCTCCTTCTGGATAAAAGGAGAGAGTGAGAGAAGAGAGGAGCGTCCATATAGACATGAGAGGCCTACACATCCAGATAATACCCTTGCTGATAAGAATATTAAAGACCAATATTACAGAATCAATGACCCTGGAGCTGGAGCATAGAAGCTTCTAAGGCAGACTTTAAAAATGTGACATCTAGATCCACCAGAGGATAAGGCTATCACCTCACTATATGTTGATGGTCTGGAGGGTATTATTTCTGAGACCAAGCTAACAAATCATCTCTACCTATGTGGAGAGATCTGGACGATCACTGTGCAGAGACAGCAGTGTGCTTTATTTTTATGTAATTATTTTTATTTTATTTAATTTTTTTTTTTTGAGACAGAGTTTCACTCTTTGTTGCCCAGGCTGCAGTACAGTGGCATGATCTTGGCTCACTGCAACCTCTGCCTCCCAGGTTCAAGCGATTCTCCCGCCTCAGCCTCTCAAGTAGCTGGGATTATAGGCATATGCCGCCACACCTAGCTAATTTTGTATTTTTAGTAGAGGTGGGATTGCACCATGTTGGTCAGGCTGGTCTCGAACTCCTGACCTCAGGTGATCTGCCCGCCTCGGCCTCCCAAGGTGCTGGGATTACAGGCATGAGCCACCACGCCTGGCCAGCAGTGTGCTGCTTTTCCACAGGGCAGGCTGCAGAAGTGACTGCTGAGAAGTCAATTTAATAAACTGACTGTCAGTGGCTGCAGACTCAGTGTAAAATGGGGAAGATCCCAAGCAGCCAGAGGAAAAGAAAAAAAGGACAGAACCACAGACTCTGGGATCCAGCTAGAGCTCATTCCAGCTCTGCTAGGAGCTCCTTCTCCTCCTGCAGCAGCAGAAGATGCATCTGCCAACTCCTTCCACCTACTCTCAAGTGGCCCTCCAGCTATGGTGAACATTGCCCCACCTCCACCCCCAGGATTCGGGCTACACATATCCCACCCAACTGGACCACCTGCTCATTTCAGCAAGACTCCAGGATCAATCTACTGTCTCAGGACCACCCGAAGATGGGAGCTCACACCAGAAAACACAGCACTTCTGGCACGTTATCACCGCTCTGGACCTCTGTAAGAAAAAGGGGGCACTTAAAAATCTCAATCAATGAATCTCGGAATGAATATACTTTTTTATTTCTTTGTAGCTTCCATGGCATCTGAATGTGTTAAGATGTGTGCAGGTAAGAAATGAGAGTCATGCTTTTCTATGCATATTCAAAGCATCGGTGGACCTCAAATAAACTTCCATCAAAACATCTGGTTGCTATGATAGCCTGACTCATAAAACCTACTCCCTGTTCCCCCCACCTCTGTGGTCAACAAAGGGCTGGGTGAATTGAACGATCCAACAGAGTTCCCATCCCATGTACACGTTCATTTTGTCTCTTTTTAAGGGGGGTCGGGGAATTGATCTGCAGTAAAAAAGCTTTTAAACATTCATAATATTAATAAAATGAGAACCTAATTTTAAAATGGGCAAAGTATCTGAATAGATATATCTCAAAGAATACATACAAATGATAAAATATGTATCGCTAATAGTGCTCAACATTTTCAGTCACTAGGGAAATGCAAATCCAAATTACAATGAGATACCACTTCACATCCCCTAGGATGGCTATAATCAAAAACACAAACAATAGCAAGTGCTGACCAGGACATGGAGAAATTGGAATTCTTGTACAATTGCTAGTGAGAATGTAAATTTGCAGCCAGTTCAGAAACAGTTTTGCAACATCTCAAAATGTTAAACCTGAAGTTATCACATGACCTAACAATTCAATTTCTGTGTATATATACCCAAGGGAACGGAAAACACACAGCCATACAAATGCTTGGACATGAGTGTTCAGAGCAGCATTATTCTTAATAACCAAACGTGGAAGCAAGTCAATTATTCATATTCATAAGTGGATGAACAAAATGTGATATATCCAGAAAATGTAATCCTATTCACCTATGAAAAGGAATGAAGTACTGATGCATGTGAAAATATGGATGAACCTTGAAAACACTATGCTAAGTCAAAGAAGCCAGTCACAACTTGTATGATTATATTTATATAAAATATCCAGAATAGGTAAATCAATTAAGGCAGAAATTAGATTAGTCATTGCCTGGGTCTGGGTAGAAGAGTAGGAGGGTAGGTTTGGGAATGATTGTTAATGAGCATTAAGTTTCTTTTGAAGTGGGTAAAATGTTCTAAAACTGATTTTTTAACTACTGGATTTTGACAGTTGTTTTCATATTCTAGATACAATTCCTATGTCAGATAGGTTGTTTGCAAATATTTTCACCCAGTAGCTTGTTTTTATTTATCTGCTTATCAGGGTCTATGTGGAGCAATAGTTTTTAATTTTAATGAGATTTACTTTATCAATTTATCAGTTTTTGCTTTTATGAATTATGCTTTTGGTGTCAAGTTTAAGAACTCTGACTAGCTTAGTCCTGAAGCATTTTCCTATATTTTTTTCTAAAACTATTATAATGTTATGTTTTACATTGGCTATGTCATCCATTTTGAGTTAATTTTCGTATAAGAAAGTGAGGTTTAGGTCAAAATTCATTTTCTTTTTGCCGGCCTGTAATAGCTCCAGCATCATTTGTTAAAAAGACTATCCCCCATTGAATTGCTTTTGCACCTTTGTCGAAAATCTAAAATAACTTCAGCATATTGGTATAGGTCTATTTCTGAGTTTTCTTTTCTCATCTGTTGATCAGTGTGTCTATGATAGGTGTTGATTTTACTGTAGCTATACATAAGCCTTTTCATCAGGTAGAGTTATATTTACCACTGTATTCTCTTTTTCCAAAATTATTTTAGCTATTCTAGCTCCAGTGCCTTTATATATAAATTTTAGACTAAGATTGTTGTGTTGTGCCAAAAACCACCGGTTTGAAATTTAATAGGTATTTCATTCAACCTATAGATCAACTTTGGGACAATTGGTACCTTTGCTATGTTAATTTGTCCAATCCATTAACTTTGTATGAGTTTCTATTTATTTAGATCTTTGATTTGTTTCATTTGCATTTTGTAATTTTTGGAATTCAGATTTTGTATATGTTCTATTAGATTTACATCAAATATTTTATTTTAGAGCAATTATAAATCATACTATATTTTAAATGTCCAAATATTCATTGCTAGTTTACAGAAATGCTATTAATTTTTTTTCGGATGAACTTCTATCCTTTGCTTTTGGTGAACTCATCAGTTCTAAGAGGTGTTTTGTAGATTCCTTGGGATTTCCTACATAGACAATCATGTCATCTGCAAATAACAACAGTTTTGTTTCTTCCTTCTCAATATGGATGCCTTTTTCTTTTCTTTTCTCTCTTTTTTTTCCTTATTGTGCTGTCTACAACTTCCAGTACTTAGAATGATGAGAGCAGACATTCTTTCATTCTACCTACCTAATTTTAAGGAAAAAACCATTCAGTCTTTTACCATTAAGTATGATGTTCACTGCAGGGTTTTTGTATAGGGCTTTTTTCAACTTAAAAATGTTTCCCTCTATTTCTAGTTTTCTGAGAGCTTTTATCATGAATGAGTGCTGGATTTTGTCAAATGCTTTTTCTGCATCAGTTGATATGATTACATGATTTATGATTTTTTCTTTAGCCTGTTGATATGGTGGATTAGATTAATTGATTTTTTAATGTTGAATCAGCTTTGCATACCTAGAATAAATCCCACTTGATCTTTGTGTATAATTATTTTTATATATTGCTGGATTTGATTTGCTAATATTTACTTGAGAATCTAAATTCATGAGAGATACTCATTTGTAGCCATCTTTCTTTTTTCCTTTATTACTTTTTTAAAGCTATCTTTACCTGATTGTCTAATTTTAGTATCAGCAAAATGCTAGCCTCACAAAATGAGTTGGGAAGTGTTTAGTCCACTTCTATTTCTGGGAGAGAGTGTATAAAATTTATGTTAATGCCTCTTTAAATGTTTAGCAGAATTATCAAGTGGTGCCATCTGGGCCTGGAAATTCCTTTTTAGGTGCTTTTTAATTTTAAATTTAATCTTCAATGGTTGTAGGGTCATTCATGTTATCAATTTCACTTTGATTGTCTTGGTATGGTCATTTATACAATGATCATGATATATACATTTCAGTACAGTTTCTACTCAGTTTCCCTACAGAAGCCTTTTTACCTTTAGATCTAACACATAGCTGTTAGGGTTCCCTAGGTCCAGGAATCCAGGTACAAAGAAAGCACTTACGGCCATTGTTTTCTGCTTCCGTGGCCCTCTGGTGAACTTTGCACTACTCACTCGTTGGACTATGAGGTGTATAGGCATGATGGCCATAGTTTTCAAATCTCTGTACCAGTAGGCACAGTTGGCCTTTAGAGCCTTTTTTCTTTCAAATTTTCAGATGTCTCAGAAATCTTTTTATGCAACTTTAATGTGTTATAACTTCATAGAACATAGTAGACTGCAAAACAAGTAATGGGAGATATCTCAGGCAGCGCTTTTACATTGGTCTGTAAGGAGCTATTTTCCCTAAATTAAGGGAATCCTTAAAAAATTATAGCAGATCAGCATGAATATGTGCACCAGTGTTCAGACTGATACAAATAGTGCGTTTTGAAAGACTGTTTGAAATGAATTTGAAGGACATTTCATATCCATGCTCAACTGTAGGCATAAATCACATTTAAAAAATAAATATATTAAAATTTTGTTCTCTACTATGTCATTAATAATGCACTTTCAGCTGGTTTAGCCATCAAGTGCTAACTGCATTTTGTTCCACAAAAAGCAACTTTTTTCAACATGAATTATTTTTAATATAAATATCAAAGATTTTTAAAATATACTATTGTAGACTAAGAAATAAGAATGCATTTCACTAACCCTCTTGTATCTAATACGTAAGAATGTCGTCCAAAATGGTGACTCTGCCACAAAAACGACTCCAAATATTTTCCTGTGGAAAATATGATTTCAGAGACTGAGAATTATAGTAACACGCAAATTTCCAACAGGTTCATGGGCGTCCCCTACTCCGCAAATGTATTAGGCCATCCCCACAGTACACTGTTTGGCCACCTGCAGTGTCTCCAGCTCTGGTTCTTTATCTTGCCACAGAGTGTAAGGAATCGGATCTATAAAGAGAGAATTTCAAAAAATAGATATTGCATGTAATATCTTTGTGAGTTGCAAATGATTAAGACAGCATGAAGTATTCCCTCTTTAAGAGATGTTTACATTTTAAGACAGAGCAAAGTGTCCGTTTGGTGTAAACAAAAAAATAAAGGAATATACTTTTGACATTTTAAACATCAGACAGCAGGATAAGTAGGTCACTGTTACAGCAAAGGGACCCTCCAGTGGGTATGAAATTATATGTATGACTTCCCCCACACAAGACCAGCCCTGACCCTTCACCACTATGAATGGACTAATCGTTTTTGCACCAACAATCCTGGGAAATATATTACCTTACTAAAATCAAAACACCAAACTACATACAGTTTAATCCACCATGATAGTGAAGAATCATCATTAGCGTTTAGGCAAACAACTAGTTTTTGCTTACTGTTAGAATGGTTTAAAACTGCTTATGGTAAGGATAGTTCAGTTTTATCCATTTTGTTGGTATGTTGCCAAGAGCTAAGAAAATTGTTTTGTTCTACTCCTCAGGCTATGTCCTCTGCCCGTGGTTTGAAGTAAGACTTCCTCCTCTGGCATTGTTAGAAATTATATTCAGAATAGGGGACAAACTACTCGGGCTCTCTTTCTATGTCAGGGGTTTACCATCTGAAAAAGCAGCATTGAAATGATTTAATGGGCTCTCATTTTTCCCAACAGTCAGCCCTCTACAAAGTCAGGATTCATTCCTTCCTTGGGGGTTTGCATGGCTTTTGGCCATGGATCTGGCTCCTAGGAACTTGTCCAACGTGATTCATGGTGTTTAGTTATGCAGCTCTCATAATTGGGTGATTCCTTTCTCCAGATGCACTTGTAACTCCCATTAGTGTCACTGAGGCTAAAGCTCATATTTCAAGGGAATCTGAAATTTGACAAGGGTGAAAGGACTTTTTAGTTTTTCCTGCTTTGATTTAGGCCTTGTCTGGTGATTTTGATACCTCTGATGGTTTTTCTTTTCTTCCAATTTGTTAATATGTTACAGAAAATTAACTGTCTGGAAAACAAAGCAAGCAGGAGTTTCTCTCTCTCTCTCTCTCTCCCGCCCCTCTTTGTCTGCCTCTCTCTCCCTCTCTCCCTCCCTCTCTCTTTCTCTTTCTCCCTCTCTGTTAGAGCATTGATTTTTTTTGAGTTAATTTCTTTCTTATTGTTCTTTAGGTCAGCATCTTCACTATTTCTTAGTTCTGTTCCTCATTCAGACTCACACTCCTAGAGAAAATATTTCTATGATTTACAGTTTATTCTGTCCAATTTATTTTTAAATGACTCAATTCTGTCTTTTGATATAACACAAAGTTCTTAACTTAAACCTTTAGAGAGGCAATCTATTTTATTTAGTTTATATTAGCCTCAAAACTATCAGGTAAAGGTTCAAAAAAAGTTAGTCTCAATGTCATAAAAATTTTATCTGGACTCAAAAATTAAACTGTAATTTTGACATCATTAGGTTCTCATACCTTGTGAAATCACAACTTTCAATTTAAAACAGTCAAACATATAAATTCTCTACTTTTCCAAGCCTCTTAGCTTTTAACTAAAGACATGAAAGTCACTGGAGCCCGGCTTCTTAACCCAACTTCTATGGAATCTATATGACTTCATGGATAAACTTCAAAGGATTTGGAGAATTTCATAAAATTGTTCATTTTTGTTTTTGTGAATTTTTTCAGGGAGAAGATTCAAACCTTTCAAATGAATTCATAACCTTAAAAAATCTATTAACCATCCATTAGAAATGCATTCCAACTTTCTTAGGAAGATAGCCTCAATTCTAATTTTCCTGAAAAGTGAATGACACCTAAAGAAAGTGATAAATTTTAAAAGTTCTCTCCATCCTACCTCATGCTTTTGCCTCCTGGTGAGCTACCTCTATACCCTTTAACAGAGACCCAGCAATTACCACTTCCCTCAACTATTAGTTCATGGTTAATAGGATTCATTGGAATGTCTCCTCATGTCAAGATACCAAGACTGTAACCCCTTGTTCTTGTCTGCCAAATGATTAGAGGTTCAGCAAATTCATCGAGGCATGGCCTCGATGACCTATAACAAGGCAATCAAAGTTCACTCAATTCAGTTCACTCTGAGATGCCTTATTATAGTTTCATTATTATGCATTTAGGCAAAATAGGGTTATTTAAATACAACTTGTGCTGTGGGTGAACACAAAAGTTTATATAGTGAAACTAAATACTATGAATTATAGTTTTCCTTATTTTCCAAAAACTCATTACACCCATATCTCTGTCAGTTACGATCTGATAATTTAAATTTGGGGGTCCACACTGATGGTCAGTAACAGTTCATTAGACAGCCTGACTAGGCTAGTGACTCAAGACACTGCTGATTTTCTAGGTTTTCATATGTTTCATTTGCTCTGTTATTTGTGTTTCAGAAAATTGGCAGACTCTTTGCAATTCACTTGTCATTTAATTAATCCCTTATGAAGTCAGTTTCTCTTATGAATTCTCTGAATTCTCTCTCCTTCATACTTTCCACACTTTTTTTCTTGCTCTCTACAAACTGGCTATTGTTTCCTCTAATATTTGTTCTCTGCTTCTGGACCCCAGGCCTTCAGAAGGGCTCTCAGTTGTTGGCTCTCTTTGTTTGTGTCCTTCCCAATGAACCACTGACTTCATACTTTTGAGGCTGTTATCATTCACTAGGTATTACTCACTGTAGTTCATGATTTTCCATTTTGTTGGTAACTGCTGATTGGTTATTCCTGGTAGGATAAGCTATTTCTGTATTTCTTGCTTCTTTTAAGCACTCTGAGATCTGCAGAGCTATTATATCCTTTGAAGATATCTACCACACCTTCCAGTTCCTGTTTGTATGCGTTTGTGTATGTTTAGTCAATTCAACAGACACTAATGTGTTAGGTATTGTGCAAGCTTCAAAACATAGAAACTTATGTGTGTGATATAGTTTGAATCTGTGTCCCCACCCAAATCTCATGTAGAATTGTAATCACCAGTGTTGGAGGAGGGGCCTGGTAGGAGGTGACTGAATCATGGGGGTGGATTTCTCCCCTTGCTGTTCTCGTGATAGTGAGTGAGTTCTCACGAGATCTGGTTGTTTAAAAATGTGTAATACTTCTCCCTTTACTCTCTTCCTCCTCCTTTAGCCCTGTAAGAAGTGCCTGCTTCCCTTTCCACCATAATTGAAAGTTTCCTGAGGCCTCCCCAGCCATGCTTCCTGTACAGCCTGCAGAACCATGAGCCAACTAAACCTCCTTTCTTTATAAATTACCCAGTCCCATTCTCAGATATTTCTATATAGCAGTGCAAGAATGAACTAATACAATGTGTCGTGGTTCCTGCCCTCAAAAGGGCTTACCATTTAACTGGAGAATAACTTTGCCCTTAACCTTTTACTGAACAAGGCTTTTAGATTACATTTGCACCTTCCAGCACTAGTTAATCACTTTATTTTTTTTTTCAGAGTTTTGACACTGTTTATGTTTAGTATGCCACCTGAAATTACCACCCATTATGCTTGCGATGGACGAACTTTCTTTTTTCTTCTGTGTTGCATTTTTATAGCTACAACTCTGGACACCTGTTTTCATTCCTGTTGTTTCCTCGGGGACTTATTCTTCCTGGCTTTCTATTTTGTCAGAGTCCTGCAAGGCATTCTTCAACCTTTTTTACCTTTTCGCCATTTCTTCCATCAAAGACACCAGCTTGCATTTATAGCATGTGACATTGATGAGAGCCTCAGAGAGAAAAACAAGCGTAGAGCTGAGACTGTCTGTTACTGCCGTCATTCTGTTCCCCTGTGCTCATCCCTCCTGGGAAAAAAAGGAGAGACACGGTTCTTTGTAACTCCCACAGAAATTTTTCCTATAAATGTTTGAAGCAAACTGCCTTTTGGCAGTGTCTGTTTATCTCTGGGCACCTGGGACCACTCTCTTGAAATCAGTCTGGACACTAGCTTCTATTTCTTCCCATTGAGGCTTTATTATTCTGCTAAAATGATAGTCCGAATTACTAATTTATATCCTAGGTGTCTGTCTTCTTCAGATACCAAATAGACAAGGAGCTTTTGCTCAAATGTTCGAGAAACATTTATTCACCTACTGAATTAGAGTTCTCTAAAGGGACAGAACTAATGGGAAAGATGAATTTATGCAGGGAAATTTATTAGGAGAATTAACTCACACACAATCACAAGGTGAAGTCCCACAATAGGGCATCTGCAAGCTGAGAAGCCAGGAAGATAGTCTGGGTCCCAAAACCTCAAAAGTAGAGAAGCCGATAGTGCAGCCTTCAGTCTGTGGCCAAAGTCCCAAGAGCCCCTGGCAAATCACTGGGGTAAGTCCAAGAGTCCAACAGCTGAAGAACTTGGAGTCTGATGTTTGAGGGCTGGAAGCATTGAGAATGGGAGAAAGATGGAGGCCAGAAGACTCAGTCAGTCTAGTCCTTCCACATTCTTCTGCCTGCTTTTATCCTAGCCATGCTGGGATAATGAGAAGTATTTATCCTTGTTGTCACAAGGGTTAAATAAACTATAGGATGAAATGCAAAGCACTTGGCTTAAAATATAGTAGATGTTCAATAAAATATTTGTTGAATGAACACATGAACAAATGTCATGAACGACAGCCTGGGGAGCCTATAACATATGGCAGTGTTTTGGGTATCACAATAATAGGAGTTTGAATCACAACTCTCCCATTTACTACGTTTGTGATCACAGGTGAACAACTTTTCTGCTCTTCAAATTCCTTCTCTATGAAGTGGCACAATAAAACTTACTCCACAGGTATGTCAGAAGAATAGATAGAATGAGATAATGTGCATAAATCAGTTGTAATGCATAGAATACAAGGAGTATTCAACAAATAATGGTTTTGATATCATGTAGATTTTCCTAAGATTTTAAAATGTTTAAAGTGGTAAAATCTTTCAACTGGAAAACCAGGAACTCATTGTCTGTCTTCCATTGCAACAGTTCTCCAGAATATACGAGGCTAAAAGATAGTCGTGTATGTAGAATTCACAGTATTTTCAAAGGAAATTGGTTATTTTTAGGATTCACTTTTCATAATACCCCAACATCTAGTACATTTCATCTTACCTTAATATTCATTTACCCCATGGAATTTGTTTGCATTATATATGATGCTCATAATCTTGGTTAGATTTTCAAAAGTAGACATAAATTTTTGAGGAGTTAGTCTCACTTTTTCCAAACATTATAAATTCCCAAACTTATATATGGCCTTCTTCTGGGCATTTCATATTTTCCTTTCAACTTGGATTCCCTAGATTGGTATTTATACCAGAGGTGCTACTTTCCATTTAAATTATTTCTGTAAGCACTAGAACTCCATCATGTAAATCTATTATATTTCACCAACATTTCAGATCTCTCGTGTGAGCTCCATGGGTAGAAGGTTCTGTGTTATTTACTGATAAAACTCTAGACCCAGAACAATGCCAGACACATCATAGATGGCTAAAAATATGTTTGTCGAATTAAAGAATGAACGTGTTTACAGAAAAGGAATATGCTCTTATTTTTTTAGCTCTTTGCAATTATATAATACATATTTATGAACTATAGAGGTTTTCTTATAATTTTATTAAGCATTTCTAATAATTCTTTACTAAATAATTTGCATATGTAGTTAAGTTATTTAAATAACAATAGTCTGGACCATTGCTTTTCCTTAGCTACCTCTTTTTCTGTTTCCTGTTATCTGCTTGTCTAGAGCATTCAAGGGTTTGCATAGCTTTTTTACTAAAATATAAAGAATTTCATTAGGAAACAAATCATTAGAATGTAATCCATTAATTTTTTGAGTTGTATTACTAGGGATATAATAAAATGAATTTGTACTTTTAGTAGAGGAACTCTATTCCTATTAATGTCCTCACCATTAGAAGAGCACAGCGTTTGTTAGAAAATCCCATTCGAAAATAACGGGTAATATTAGTGAAGATTTAAAAATGTATTTTATTGATGTGGTGGTTCATTTTATATCCCCACTTGACTGGATGCCCAGATAGTTGGTAAAATATTATGCATTATTTCTGGTTATGTCTGAGGATATTTCTGGAAGGGATTAGTATTTGAATCACCATACTGAATAAAGAAAATTCACCATTTACTGGTACAGGTGGACATCATATAATCTGCTGAGGACCCGTATAGAACAAAATCCAACCTTTAGAAAAATGGTTTTCTCTCTCTCTGTCTTCTTGAACCGGGACATCCATCCTCTCCTGCCATGGGACATTGAAGTTCCACCCACCATATCTATCAAAGCAGAATCTCGGGAAGGGAGATGGGTAAAGGGAGCTGTGGAATCAGTGTTATCATTTGTTTTTATTTGAAGGCTGAAATTCAATGTACTTTATAATTTTCACATATAGCAAAGTGCACTGATCTTTAGTGTGTAACTAGGTGAGTGCTGACAAATGTTTACAAATGGTTTTTCTATTTTGTGTAGCCAGTCATTTTAGTTGTAGCTGTTTTTTCCCTAACCTGTGGATTGCATTTTTATATTTTCTTTATAGTGTCTTTTGATACACAGATTTTTTGAATGCTAAAGAAGTGCAATTTATCTTGTTATTTTTCCTTTTATGGTTAGAGACTTTTGTGCCTTATCTAAAAATCTTTGTTTACCTCAAGGTTGCAAGGATATTCTACATTTTGTGCCAGAAACTTGCCATTTTAGCTTTAGGGTGGAGATATGAGATTCTTCTAAAACTTTTTCTAATGTCAAGGGTGGGCAAACTACAGCATGCCAATGAAGTCTACCCCATCACCTTTTTTAAAAAAATAAAGTTTTATTGAAACTGTTTTACTCAGGTAGTTACATAATGGCAGCTTTTGCACTATAATGGCAGAGTTCGATGGTTGTAATAACAGAGATCATACAGGTAAAAGTATTTACTTCGCCAACCTTGCAGAAAAAGTTTGCCAACCCCTGGTATATGAGATGAGAAGGAGATCAACTTTACTTATTCATACATTTACTTTTCCACAGAAGTATTTCATAACCATTTATAGAAAAGGCTGTATTTTCTTCACTGGATTAATTGCTCTGAAACATTTGCTGAAAATCAGCTGGGTCTATGCCTGTACTCCACTTTGTTCTATTAATCTATTTGCCCTTACACACTGTACTTCAATTTATAGTACTTCTTGATATTAAGTAGTATAAATACTCCAATTTAGATGACCTTTTTCAAGATCGTATTGGCTATTTGAATCTTTGTTATTCCATGTAAAAATTTAGAATCAGATTTAGAATTCCTTTGAAGTTGGAACTCTGTGAGTTTATAGATTGCTTTGGAGACAATGTACCTCTCAACAATATTGTGTTTATCCATCAATGCGCATGATATATCACTGCATGTATTTAGGAAGCATTAAATATTTTACTATTTAGTGGTAAAGTATTTAGCTGTACATATTTCATAGATGGCCTTTATCAAATTGACAAATTTACCTCCAATCTTAATTTCACTATCTTTTCAGGAATAAATATTGAATTTTGTTCAATGCTTTTCCTGTATCCATTGAAGTGATTATAAAACATTTTTTCCTTTTTCGGTTAACACAATGAATTATATTGGTTCACATTCGAATTAACAAACTAGTTTTGCATTCCTATGAAAAAGTTTAAATATAAACTGTTTTAGATATTTTAGGGTCCACTTATGAATATTTTGTTAATAATTTTTGGGTAACATTGGTCTGAGGAGTTTTGAGTAATATTGGGATCATGAGTAATACTGGTCTGTAATTATGATGACCTCATAAAATGAGTTGGGAAGTGCTCCCTCCCTCCATCTCTGTTTTCTGAAAGCTTCTTTGTACATTAGTATTATTTCTGCCCTCAATGGTTGAAAGAATTCACCAGTAAAATCATTAAGGCCTGTAGTTTTTTTCCAAGGTTTTTTTCTTTAACATATAAAAAGCTTTTAGCTTTCCTTTTCTTTTGTGTCAAATTTGATAAACTATGGTTCTGAACTGTGGTTCTAAATTGTCAAATGTATTGGTGTAAAGTGTTTTGTATCTCTCTTATTGTTTTAATATCTGTAGGCTCTTCATTAACATTTATATTAATTACTATTTCTCATTTTTTCTTGTTCATCTTGCAAAAAGTTTGTTACTTTGTTAATCTGTTCAAAATACCCAGTTTTGACTTTAATGTTTTTTTAGTTGTTTTTCTTTTTTATTTCTGCCCTTCCCTTTAGTATTAACTTTTCTTAACTTTGGGTTGTATTACTCTTCTTTTTCTAGATTTTTCTTTTTTTGAGACAGAGTCTTGCTCTATCGCCCAGGCTGGAGTGCAGTGGTGCGAGCTCAGCTCACTGCAAGCTCCGCCTCCTGGGTTCAGGCCATTCTCCTGCCTCAGCCTCCCGAGTAGCTGGGACTACAGGCGCCCGCCACCTCGCCCGGCTAGTTTTTTGTATTTTTAGTAGAGACGGGGTTTCACCGTGTTAACCAGGATGGTCTCGATCTCCTGACCTCGCGATCCACCAGCCTCGGCCTCCCAAAGTGCTGGGATTACAGGCGTGAGCCACCACTCCCGGCCTCTAGATTCTTTATGTAGAAACTTAGATTTTTGTTTTCAATCAATTTTCTTTCTATAATATATGAATTTAATGCAAGTGTCCCTTTGAGCACCGAGTTACTGGATCCTGCAAATTTAGCCATGCTGTCTGTGTGTGTGTGTGTGTGTGTGTGTGTATGTATGTTTTTAATATATACATATACATATATATAATCCTAATCTATATGCTTTTTAGTATTATACTTGGTTTTCTCTGATGTGTTTTTAGATATATTCCTTTATATAATTTTGAGTGCTGTTCAGGAATTACAATATGCATTCTTCTCATTGTCTACTTAAAATTAATATTGTACTAGTTTATGTGAAATGTATGAAGCTCATAACAGGCTGACTCCATCTATTTCCTATCCTTTGTCCTATCATTCTTATATATTTTATTTTTATATACACTGTAGATCTCACAATAAATACTAATTTTTTTAAATAGTTTTTAATTTTTAAATAAAGATAGTTCTTTTTATTTACTCACATATTAACCACTTCTGGGGTGCTCTAAATTCTTTTTTTAATTATAAGTTTCTATGGAATGATATTTGACTTTGGCATCAAGAATTCCCTTTATCATTTCTTGTTAGTGCAGATATACTGGGAACAAATTTTCCCAGCTATTATTTAACATGTCTTCATTTCACTATCATTATTGAAGGAGAGAGTTTACAGTATCTTTTTTTTACCACTTTAAATATACTATTTCATAAACTCCTGGCTGCCATTACTTCTAATAGTAGTTAGCCATCATTCATATCATCGTTCATTTGCATATATGTTTTTATTTCTGACCACTTTTAAAATTTGTGTTTATCTTTTGTATTTAGCAGTATAACTATTACATGCCTGGATGTGGTGTTCTTTGTTTGCTGAGCATGCAGCTGAGATCCAGAAAGGCTATGAAATGAGAGTAAGGACTTATACCTTAACCATGACTTAGGATAAAGAAAATAAAACACTATATTCCTATGTTAAGACAAAGTTTAACAGATTCAGTAGGATATACTAGCAATTTAACTAGCTGCCGGAACAAAATTCAGCACCTTTCTAGCCAGACTAGACCACTAACCTCTTCCAGCCATTCATGGCCTCTGGGATTTCTGTACAGCAATTGGGCCTGCAGCATCTGCTCTCTGCTGGGCCTGACAATTTGCCCTTTGCACACGCAGAGCATCTTTCAGCTAGGATGTTGCAGGGAAACTGTGCCATTTTCTGGGACAGCCATCTACATGACTCCCTCCTCTCTTGCATCATACTTCACAAACCCCAATTATGGAGTATTGGGATTAACACAATAAATTATATTGGTTCACATTTGAATTAACAAACTAGTTTTGCATTCCTATGAAAAAGTTTAAATATAAACTGTTTTAGATATTTTAGGGTTCACTTATGAATATTTTGTTAATAATTTTTGAGTGACATCGGTCTGAGGAGTTTTGAGTAATATTGGAATCATGAGTAATACTGGTCTGTAATTATGATGACCTCATAAAATGAGTTGGGAAGTGCTCCCTCCCTCCAAGTTTTCTGAAAGCTTCTTTGTACATTAGTATTATTTCTGCCCTAAATGGTTGAAAGAATTCACCAGTAAAATCATTAAGGCCTGTAGTTTAGTTAAGGCCTTCAGCAATCCCAAGCTGCCTTCTCTGTCTTCCATCCTCAGCCCGGTGGCTCAGAGAGGCACCTGCCTTCTACTCACATTCTATTTTCCTGTACTTAGATTGGGAAAGTACTGCCAGGCAAAACCTGGGGCAAAATGATTCATAACTCTTAAATTTTCATCCTCTCTAATATCACAGTCCTCTGACTCTGATTGTCTAATATATGAAAACAATTGCCTGGTATTTTGTTCAATTTTATACTTACTTACAACTCACTTAGGGTAAGTTCAATACCAGTTGTTGAATTATGGCCAGAAATAGAAGCTCTTTTTTTGTTAGACTCCTCAGGTGATTTGGAATGTGTAGCTAAGATACAGAACCACCGTGTTACAGCTCCTGAATGGTGGAGAGGCGAGGCTACTAACACACTTGTCAACTGGGAACTCCCAGATGGGAGACCAGGGCAGGAACAAAGATTACCAGAGAGGAGCTTCCAATAGAACAGTACCCAGTTTTTCCTTCCTAGAAGTCTTTTTTCAGAAGATAAGTTCCTGAGACAGCATAGTACAGTGCATACTATTTCAGAGTAAATAGCTTAAATTTTAATTCCAGCACAGTCAATAGCTATTGGATGCACATCGTTTAGCTTATTTTTCTTCGTGCACAGAGAATTGGACATAGAATGCTTACGTTTTCTTCTATCATCTAGAGTCTGAGAACCACAAATATGATGCTATCTAATGATTTCTACAATCATGTGACACATATGAAGGCATTACAAATCAGCTATCATGAAAAGGAAAAAAAAACCCTCATGAAATGGACTCATGCCTTTAAAAAAAGAGATTAAGTGTGAGTTAAATGGGTCTGTAAGAGGCTGCAGAAGTTTTAATATATTGTCAAGAACTCTTTGCTAAAGTTCAAGGTTTCTCAAAACAGGACACATGCTGAATCCCAAGTAATTGAGATGATCTGATATTTTAAAGGCCTATTTTCTGCTCTCAAATCTACTGTATTGTTAAGAGGACCAGTGAATCCATTTTTATTTGATTATAGCCAAGTGAAACCATGGGCAATGAAGAAAAGGGGCATGCACAAAATGACTATTAAACTTTAAAAAACTAATTATTTTGAAAGTGTGCACAGGAGAAGACTTAGACTTTGCCTGCATGCATATACTCACATGCTTTTTTACCAAGTGTGCATGTTAAAATAATCAACTTTTATTTCTTCCGATTTCTGTTTCTCAAGTCACATATGGGCCCCTCTCAGAAGCATTAGAACTGGTTCTTGGGCTGAATTTTCTGAGAGGTATAATTTATTTCCAAGGAGAGAATAGCCTAGAAACTCTCGCTAGGTAAAATGTTTGGTGCATGTTGAACTGTAAAACTATGGCATATTTGTCCCTTAAGGCAAGACTGATGACAAGACTAAAATCCTAACAGAAAGTTTAAGCTGGGGGTTCTGTGCATCCTTGTCTCTTAAATGTCCTGATTTCCAGCCTCCCTCTTACAATAGTATAAATAACAGACTTCCCATCTTCTTCAGTCCTGCTTAGACTCTGATTTTGCTTTTGCTCATATTGTGTTTCCTACATCAGTAAGAAACTCATTCAGAACGATCCAGACAAATTCAGTTGGGTTTTCGTGGCTTTCAAGAATAAAAGCAAGACAACGCAAAAGGAAATATTTATGGAAATTCATTGTTAGACCCATCCCCGGCAGTCTGTAGAAAGAGCACTTTGTGTATAAGTAGGGTGAAGGGGTCTAAATGTGGCGTAACCTTGGTAAACTCACACACTTTTAAAAAAAGGCATAGGTGTTAGGGTTAATGACAATTTCACATCAATATCTGGCAGCATGCTATTTACAATAATGACATATTATAAGAACCTGTATTTTAATTATAAGAAATAAAAATTGATGACAGCAACAAGTAGAAGCAAATTATGCTCTAATGATTTTCTAATAAAGTAATTTGCTCATAGATCACAGGGAATACAAGCAAAAACCTGTTAATTTTGAGCCCAAGTAATTATTTTTTAGCCTTTAAATATTAAGCAACTTGTATGAGGCTTCTCAAGGAGTACAGACCAATGGTTTCTTTCCCAGCAAGTTTTTGGGCAAGGTGAAAGGGTCAAAGGCAGAACTTCAGAGATAATTAAACGCACTTAAAATGCAAATGTTTACCTGGAAGGGGCAGGTTAAGTTTGTTTTTACCCTGTGCCTAAACCAGTTTTTTTACCTGAGGCCTATGTGATAAATTAAGAGACCTGTGCAGATTCCTAAAATCCCAGTATTTAAACAAGAAGAAGGGAGCACACGGCAGAATCTGTAGAACTTTCACAAAATCTACCCCACCCCATCCTCAACTATAAGCTAATTTAGTCCCAGAGATGGTAAATAGGAGGATTAAGTCTAACAATACATATAGAAGTGCTTTGGCAATTACAGAGTAGTATATAAATAGAAGTTATTAAGACACTTTTGACTGGAAAAGAGAAACTCTTTTTCATACTTAATTACATTTCCCTCTGTATTTCTAAAAGTAAGCCATCTTGCAATTTTATATTAAGAAATAGTGAATGATTGTATTTGCATACAGGCAGTCGCATAGAAATTATGTTCCTATTCAGTGGACCTCCAATCAAGCAAAACAAATGGACAAATTAAAAACACTAGGGATGAACGTTGTGGCAGTGGAGCCCTTGGCACATGTTTTTCTTCATTATTTTTCTTTGCCTTACGTGGGGCTGCTTCTAGAGTTTATTTTCAAAGGTAAAAAAAAAAAAGTGATAAAGGAAGCAAAGCTAACAAGGCAGATGGCTTGTCAAATTAGAAACAGGAAGCTTTTCCAAAAACAGAATAAAGAATGTGGAGACTATGAGAGCTAAATGTTCATTGTGGGCCTGTGGTGCAGTGCCTTCAGATGTAAAAATATGGCATCACCATAGTTCAGTCTTTAATTGTTCTGCCTACTTAGTGGGTGGAAGTGTTCATTGTACATCTTCCTCCTATACTCTTAAGGAATTCTGGGCTTTTGCTCATAGTATCTCTCTGATTTTTCTGGAAGATGAACTCTTTAGCAGGTGAACACAGCTTACACGCTAACTCACAGCTATGCCAAGGGCATGAGGCGGGCCCAGCTCTGTAGAGCATTGCTGCAAGACAGTGGAAAATGGATCTGGGTTCGAAAATCACCAATTTGTACACCAAATGTATTTCTATGGGAAAATTAACTAACTTCTTTTAGGATCAGTTTTCTAATCAATAAAAAAAATAATAAAGACAATAAAACTACCTAGTTAAGTTTTATTCAGAATTGAACATTATCAGGATTTGTTACTTACATACAATTTAATAGCTACCTCTATTGAGTCCTACATGCCTCACTTTCCATTAAGTACCTTGTATGTATTTCTCATTTAGTACCCCCAGACAACCCTATCCCATAGGAAATATTATCTCTTTTCAAAACAGAAGCACTGGAGCTCTGCGAAGTTCATGCTTAGGTTCTTATAGCTAAAACATACAAGAGTCAGTGGGAGGGGCTTGTGTAATTCAGAGCCTGCTTGCTAATTAGTATAGTATGTAGCTAGTCCAAGGCCATAGGAAAGAAAAACTCATTTTTGTATCTTCAGTGCATGTGTGATGGAGAAATAAAAAAGTTGTCTCCATAGTCTTCTGCAATGCTAAAATTGTTGACACCTAGAAAAGAAAAATGATGATTCCTTTAAGCAACAGGAGATAAAGGAATAAAAGAAAAGAAAAAAGATTAAATGAAAGAACATCTTGGCTACTCTTGTGACCTAAATGTTTGTGTCATTCCAAAATTCAGTTGAAATTCTAATTCCTATTATGATGGTATTGGAAGGTAAGGCCTTTGGAAGATAATTTGGTCATGAGGGTGGAACCTCATGAATGGTATTGGGGCCCTTATAAGAAGGAGCAAGAGAGAAATGATCTCCCTTCGCCATATGAGGATACAAGACCATCGTCTTTAAACTAGAAAGAGAGCCCTCACCAGAAACTGGATCTGCTGATGCCTTGATCTTAGACTTTCCAGCCTCCAGAACTGTGAAATATAAATGTTGTTTAAACCACCCAGTCTATGGCATTCTGTTTGAGCAGTCCAGATTGACTAAGAATGACTAAATGTTTTAAGATGAGGGAAAATGTCCCTTAATTTATCAATCTTGCATTTTAACCAGGACCAGTCTTTAAATAGATATCTGAATTATAAAATATACTAGATGTTTACAAGAACTAAAAAAAAAAAAGGTGCAAATTTTGCCTTTTAATATCTGAAATTGTAGACACTGGTGCTTCTAGAGAAAGTTTTTTATTCTGACTGAGAAGGATAAACTACCTGAAGAATGACTAGAGATGAAAGATGATGTTAGATGAGTATCTGTTCTCTTCAGTAACTTTTCCCTCTCTTTCACCTCCTTATTCACAGCACCCTGGGGTGAAGGATAAGCAAGAAGCTGACAGCATTGCCAAGTTTGGGAACATGGAGTCAGATTTTCTTTCCATTGTATTCATCATCTGATGCTATTTCCTTTTTACTATCTCCCTTTTTGGGAATCTCTGGCTTTCACTTCTTCTATCTTTCTCCTCTCTTTGATGTTGTTTCTCTGCCAGCCCTTTGAGTACCATCTTCTTTTTTCTATTTCCCTTTCTCTGTTATCCTTTAGTGTATTCTTTCTCTCTACAGAAGTCATTAAAAAACATAGTCTTCATCTCAAGAAACTGTTTCAAGAATGAAATATAACTCTATATTTGTTAGTTCTTGCCCTTTGAGAATCAGATATCAAGAATTAAACATGCAAATGACCTATTATGGAAGATACCAGGCAGAGAAAATGGAGAGGGAGACTGGGGAGACCTGGAAAGTCATTAGACCGCGGTGGTGGAACTATCCTGAGAGGAGAGACGGAGTTGAGGATGCTCCAGGTGGAAGCCCCTAGCCTCCAGTGTAGTTCTAAGCCAAGTTCAGTAGGGGGAGGTCTTGAGCCACAGTCACTCATCAAAGGAGTTCTACATGTATCAGGAATGAGCCTGGTTTAGTATTTCTGATGCGATCAGGCACTGGCTGGGTGCAGCTGGTAGAAGCCATAGCCTCAGTCAGAATGTGGAGATAAACTTCAGAATACAGAAGTGAAAGCCTTCAGAAAATTATGCTCTGTGATTTGTAAAGTACATTCTCATGGCCACCATACTCTTCTTAGAGATAAAGTCTGAGAGTGTGCGCGTGTGTGTGTGTGTGTGTAAAATATCCCTCCATTTTATTGATGTAGACCTTATTTTTTGAAAAAAAGGATTTGAAACATGTAAATAAAATGCCTCTGTGGGCTATTTGCCAAATTAGAGACCTGCTCTGAGAATTGCTATCAGATCCACTTTTGCTGAGGTGGTAAAAGTTAAACATATTTTCAGCAGGAAAATAGTTATTTAACAAGCTGTGATGAGACATTTGTGCATATTTCAATAAATGTCAGCAGCCATCACTGCTGCTCTTACATTGTCATATAAAAAGACATTTATCTGATTGACAAATTTCTTTTAAAATATGTATTAGTACAATTACCTGAGGAGCCAGAAAACACAATAGTTGGTAAAAGTTGTCTTTTATGTGAATGTTGGTCTTATATAGCTTTAAAAAATCAACTAAGAGAAAAAAGCAAAAACGGAGAAATATGTTTAGTCTTATGAATTTTGGACTAGTCCAGTTAGGATTAAATGTAAAATTTAATAGCTGTTACCAGATATAAAACTTGACTAAAATAAATGTATTCGATATGTTATACCTTCTAAAGACATTAGGTAAATGGATATAAAGGGTCATGATAATCAGGAAGCCAGAATTATATGTTCCAATCCTCATCCACTATTGAATAATGCTATATCTTGTCATATGTTCAATGGAGATAGCATATTTAGCAAGAATGTAATGAAGAATACAGCAAAATACAGAAAGAAGAGGGGAAAACTGGGGAGTAGACTAGTTTAAAGATATTATCACAGGCAGATGCAGTGGCTCACACCTGTAATCCCGGCACTTTGGGAGGCCGAGGCAGGCGGATCACCTGAGGTCAGGAGTTCAAAACCAGCCTGGCTAACATGGCAAAACCCCATCTCTACTAAAATATATGAAAACTAGTTGGGCATGGTTGCGGGTGCGTGTAATCCCAGCTACTCAGGAGGCTGAGGCAGGGAAAATTGTCTGGACCCAGAAGGCGGAGGTTGCAGTGAGCCAAGATCACGCCACTACACTCCAGCCTGGGCAACAAAGCAAGACTCTCTCAAAAAGAAAAAGAAAAAGAAAAAGATATTGTTACAATATTGATTTCTAGATAATTTTGATTGATTTTTGATGACATCTCAGGTTTTGGCCCTTCTGAGCTCCCAATCACATGATATTCCCAGTATGATTTCATGATTTTGTCCATGCACACCTGATATTTCAGTAAAAAACAAGCAGAAGTAGAGATCATTAATGAGAAGGAAGGAATGGACTTTAGGCGGAATATAGTAAGGATTGAGATGTGGTTTTCTTCCATATTTGGAGACAATAAGACAGGACAGGCAAGGCTGTATAATTAGTAAAAGCAACGGTGATATTGAACTTTTGAGATTGATAAGCTCTATTAGAGTTCTCAAGAGAACACAACCAATAGGGTACATGTGTGGGGGGTGCAGGTGTGTGTGTGTGTATGTGTGTATATGTACACATACATATATAGAAAGTGTGTGTGTGTTTGTGTGTGTGTGTTTGTGTGTGTGTACACACAGATGCTCTTTGACTTATGATGGGGTAATATCCTGATAAACCCATCATAAGACAAAAATGCATTTAATACAGCTAGCTTAACAAACATCATATCTTAGCCTAGCCTACCTTAAATGTGCTCAAAACACTTCCATTAGCCTGAAGTGGGGCAAAACGAGCACAAAGCGTATCATATAAGAAAGTGTTGAATATCTTATATAATGTATTGAATACTGTACTGAAAGTGAAAAACAGAATGGTTCTATGTGTATTCAAAGCATAGTTTCTACTGAATTTGTATGTCTTTTGTATCACTGTAAAGTCAAAAAAATCTTAAGTCAAATCATTGTAAGTCAGGGATCATCTTTGTGTACAGGAGGGTGTATAAAAATATTTATTATAAACAATTGGCTCACATTATTATGGAGGCCAGCAAGTCCGGAATCTGCAGGGTATAGGCTGGCAGGCTGGAGACTCAGGAGAGCTGATGCTGATTTTCGAGTTCGAGTCTGAGGCCATCTGCTATGGAATCAGGAATTGCTGATGTTGCCGACGAAGGCTGAAGGCAGTCTGCTGAATTCTCTCTTGCTCAAGGAAAGCCGATCTTTTTGTTTGATTCAGGCCTTTGGCTGATTGGATGAGGCCCACTACATTAAAGAGGATTTTCTGCTTTACTCAAAGTCCATCACCTTAAGTGTTAATCTCATCCAGAAACATCCCACAGAAACACCCAGAATAGTGTTTGATCTTGTCAAATATCTGGGCAACCCATGGCCTAGCCATGTCAACACATATAAAATTAGCCATTATACAAGCCTTCCAGGTTTCCCAGCTCTGGCAGCAGGAATAATTAACTAGGTGATTTACGGCACACTCTGATTCTATGTAACAGTGAAAATAGGTCACAGAAGTTCAAGTACCTCTTAAAAAGCTTTTGGAGACATATGCTCTTTTCTTAAACTTAACTTCTCAACTTGCTGAAATTTAAAGGGCATTTTTCTGTTGGCCTTTCTATTATGGAACATTTTTATTGAGGTGTAGCATACATGCAGTACCTTACACAAATCTTAGGTGATAACTGAATATTTGTATTCATGTAATCACCATCTAAAGCAATGTGTAGATCATTTTAAACACTCTAGAACACTTCTGCATTTCTCTTTTCAGTTCATACACCCCAGAGAAAAACACAACTCTGATTTCTATCACTGAAGATTAGTTTTGCTTTTTCCTGAATGTAATAGAAATCATACAAAGTTTTCTCTATTAGTGTCTGGCTTCCTTCATGTTGTCTGAAACTATAACAGAACTGTGATTACCTCCATGTGTGATATAACAGGTTAGCTTGTCATCGTTTTATATACATGTGCTGACAAGAGAAAACAAAGCTCTGTGTAAGAGACACAGACTGTTTGTTACTTACAGGAAAAGAGTAGACAAAGCAGCATCTCAGCAGCAGTTTCCTGTTCCCCAATCCCCACAAACTGGTGCAGTGAGAGCCAAATGCTTACCGACATGCAGTGGGCTTGCATCACCAGGGAGGAACCCCGAATTATGAGACTTGAAACTTACATATACTGGCTGGTACACCTGTCACTCTCCTTCCCAGAGAGAAAGACCTTTACTCTGCAATTTAAACGTATCATCTGGGAAAGAAGAAGAAGATAAGATTACTAACCTGTAATGTGAACAAATGTATCTGAAAAAGAAAGAGACTTTATTAATTTGCATATCTCTAGGGGTTTGTATCTTTAGGGAGACACCATCTCTAGCTTCTAGGGCATGTTTGCAAAAACATCTCCTTTACTCAGAATGCCTGGATCAGGCATACACCCTGAGATATCCAAGGAAAATTGTCTCCCTCCCAACCTCAACATTTTTTCTTAAGATTAACACATGTGTTTGTATATAGCAGCCATTTATGCTTTTCTTACTGGTGCCTACTACTATCGAAGTTTATTTATTTAGAAATTAGTTGTTGAGTACCTTCCATGGGCTCAGACATGATATTTGGCACTGAGGGTACAATAACAAAAAGATTGATGTGCCTATATTTATGAATCATGGCCTCTAGTGCAAATTTTAATATGTAAGTTCCATAGGTCCCTTAGTCTATGTTTGGTGTTCAGGTAGCTCATGATTCTTTCAAAATTCCATGTAAAATTTTGTGCCATGTTATATACATTCTTCTGGAGACAGGAGTGATTGCTTTTATCAAATATATAAAGATGTCTGTAACTCGAAGCACTAGGAAGTGCCGATATGATAATTCCATCTCAGAGAGATCTCAACAGACTTTCTTTAGTCTTGCTTCTTCTACCTTATTCCAGACCCCAAGTGTGATGATTAATTTTATGTGTCAACCTGACTGAGCTAAGGGATGCCTAGAGAGATTGTAAGACATTATTTCTAAATGTGTTTATGCAAAGAGATTAGCATTTGAATCATAGCCTGAGTCAAGAAGATCCAGCCTCACCGATGTGTGCAGGCATCATCCAATCCATTGAGGAGCTGAGCATAAAGAGGAGGAAGGGTGAATTCTCTCCCTCTCTTCTTGAACTTGAATATCTGTCTTCTTCTGCCCTTGGACATGGGAGCTCCCAGTTCTGGGGCATTCAGAGACTGGGACTTATACCAGCAGTTCCCCCACCTCCTTCTTAGACTTTCAGAGTGGGATTGAATTGCATCACCAGCTTTCTGGTTTTCTAGCTTGCAGACAGCAGATGCTGGGATTTCTCATCCCCCACAATTTCTGGTGAGCCAATTCCCTATCTATCTATCTATCTATCTATCTATCTATCTACCTACCTACCTACCTACCTACCTATATCTTATTGGTTCTGTGTCTCTGGAAACCCCTGAGTAATACACCAAGCCTATAGTTTCCTTTTATTGTCCCTGTTGTCTACCTTCTCTCCTGAGCAGTAGAATTTCCCAAGAAAATATGAAAAGAATGATTGAAAAAGGAGGTGGGTAAGAGTGGTCACTAAACAGTATGCCAGATGAATAATTTCACAATTTTTCTGACTCCTTTTTATGATTCTTTCCCTTGGACTCTGTTGCTAGGAAAATCTGGCTTCTTTTTAGTGTCTTGGTTAAGAAACACTAATACAAACACTCAAGACTAATAAACAGTAATAAAAAAACACTCGAGGCCCACATTAGCACTGTAATGTTGCCAAGATTTCATCCAGAAAAAAACCCTATTGTCACAAAATGTTCAGAACTGCCCTCCTTAGCAGGACATATTTACAACAAATCTTCCTAAACTCAATACTCACCTGCCTGTGTTCAATTTCTTCTCACCTAGCATTAAAAATAAATTTAACAAATTGACTCTCTTCGTCACTTGAATTTTTGCCTTTTTGGAATATTTGCATTTTAACAGGGGTATGCATGAAAAATAAGTCTTTGCTTGAGGGAATGTATTACTAATGTTAAAATGTTAGACATTTGTTATAGTCTAGTTGAAGAGGGATTTAAAGATGAGTGAGGTTTTCTGTCACGCTGTCACATAGCAGTGCTCAAATCATATTCTGTCACTGTCTCCTTATGTAGGCCTTTATAAAATCCTCTTTCCTTGTTGAAAATGTTGCTTTTGGGAACAAAATGGCTGCATAGTCACAATATGATATAGTAGAAAGAGCACCCAAGTAGACCTCAAAGAACTGGCCCAAATCATGGATCTGCCAATCAGTCTGCCGTGACATTGCTCATGTCAATTAATCTCCTAGAGATCCAGTCTCATTATTGGTAATACTGAGATAATTATGCTTGTGATAAAACTTTATTAACTGAAATGTGTTTTGCAAACAGGTATTGTCAATGCCACCATTATATCATAATCGCCCCCCATGACCTTATCTGGACTTTATCTACTAGTGATAAAGATAATTCTTAAAAGCTTAGAATTACAATGCTTTCAAAATAAAAATATCAAAATGTGGTCCCATCGGATTTTGGGTAATAGTTGAAAGGTTGAAGGAAAGAGGGGAGAGAAAGAAGAGTTGAGGACAAGAGATTCTGCTGACTTGTCAATGTGCCACAGTTATTTTCCCTGGAAAAAACGTTATAGTTACAGGCACCTCTGCAGTGTAGAACTCATAAGTATAAAGTTTGGTGCTGCTATAAATCAAGAGCATGTTGCATACCAATTTAGAGATCACTTCAAGTGTCTCTTCATTAGTCAATGGGATGAGAAAGATCAACCATTCAGTCACCAAGATATATGAAGTGACTTAATAGTGCTGGTCTTCTAGGCACGTTGGTTATAGCAACTTGGCGGAATGATGAGTGTGTTTCACACTGTAATCTATATGCTAATAAATTTGAGAGTGTTACAAGAAAGCAAACACATTCACTGCTTTTAGAAAGCAGGACACAATATTTCATAGACAGCATTAACATTGAACAATTCATGAGCTGTTGGAACCCCATTGTTTCAAAATTTATAATAACACCTGTTAAAAGGTGGAAAACAATAGAGAAAAGTAATTAATCATATTCTTTGGCTTAGAATATTGCCAGTTGGGTCAATTGCTGTTGTAGTCACATCTTTGTCTAGAAGAACTGCGGTTTTAACTTACTTCATAGCTTTTCAGCTAAGAATTTTTCTCAGTGAAAAATGTCTCCTATATTTCTAGATGAGAATGAAAATAGTAGCATGTCAGCTACTCTTTAGAAAGACAGAACAAATACAGAATCCAAAAGTGGCATACTTAATGGAAGGAATTGGAAAGACAATATTCTCACCCTTGCAAAGACAAGAGACATAGAGATAGGGAAGAACATAACTAACTTGTTCCTTTCTTTTCTCTCCCATTTCTACCAAATCATGTCCAATTTGGGAAAAAAAAAAGAAAAGAAAAAGAGATGTGCCATTTTTGTACTTAATACTCCATCATATATGAGCAACAAACAATTAGAGAACATAATAATTGCCTTTTGGTACCTTGAGGAACAAAAATGGAAGTATAGAGTTCAGAGTTTTCAAAAACACTAAACTATAACTTTATGTTTTCTTGGCATGATCATATCAGGTTTTTGGCTCCAAAGGTGATCTAGTTTATTATTCCTCCAACTTAACATTCTTACAGTTAGGTTTGAAATTCTGACATGTCAACATCACAAGGACAGATGAAGTATTTATTGAATAATACAAAGACCAACAGAAGACCATTACTCAGTGATATACTACTTTGAAAAGAACTAGAACATGAATATGCTCTTACATATGACCCAAGAGATGTTCTCCTGAGATACATGAAAAGCTCTAGCTGGTGGGCTTCATAACCCTCCCTTCATACCTGCAACCCACAAAGTTGATTTATAGAGTTTTAAGTAATGTTGATAACACACGTTATTTTTTTCTTGGCCTCTCAGAGATAAGTCTTATAAGAGAAGAAGTAGAAAGTATCGTGGCTCATACAATAGTTTACTAAAATTCCAAAAGAATGCAATAGCACTGTTCTATTCTGTAAATGTTAACTGCATTTTGTTTGTGGGGGAATTGGGAAAGACTCGCCTGGAATTCAAATGAAGCTTCCTCTTCTAACCTCTACTACTGTGCATAAAACTTGAAGAGTCAGAGACCATGTTCACCAGCCCAGAAGATATACGTACACTTAGGATTTTTGAGGTATGTTGTCATCAGGTCAGGTTTGTGAGTGTTCTTGGTTGGGAGAACCTAGTTTGTAGGTTTATAAAATGTATAGAACAAGTTCTGTTTTAGTATTCGGAGGTTTCCTTTGAGGCCAACATTTTATGAGGTGCTATTTCCAAAAGAATTAATATTTAATGTAATTTAAAACATTATTTACTTCTTGTAATATTATTCAGATAAATAACTTCTAGAGCATTTTTTCTTAATTTCTGATCCTCTCTTCTGTAAGTCATATATATAGAAACATAGAAATGTAAAAATTTCATAGACCCTCTGAAACTTATTCTTGGTTCAACAGATCCATGGTCCCCAAGTTAAAAACCATCGTCCTGGAAAAACTGGAGTTGTATCTGCTTAAATATATTAGTGTCATTTCCTAGGTAGTGCAGGGACTTGGTGAGCACTTCTTAAAATCTTTTGAAGAAAATGGCAGATAGAATATTTTCTATTCTCTGCCCTAACATCACATTCACTGTGCCACTCAGAGACCCAATAAGGTCGAAAGTTGTCACTTTGAACATTCTTGCCTTTCATGGCTTGACTACAAGGAAGAAGAGTCAGAAGAGTAAAGTTCCTATTTCAGCATTTCATGACTCTGATCATTCCATGACCTCAGAAAGTTACATTACGGTCCTCTCCCTTGTATTTTGTTTGTGACACTGGGTTAGCTAATAAAGAGGACTTAATGAACTTTAAATGGTTTTGTAAAAGAGAGACAAATATTTTGTTTGCTCTTTTTAAATTTTTATTCAACCCTCCCTCCCTCTTTTCTTGGCACACAAAAGCTTGTTGGACTTTATGAAAATTCTATAACTCAGTAATGAAACACTTTGCTAATGAGAGGCAAATAAATGCTTAGCAATTCCACTAAAACAAATAGAATCACATGAGTTTTATAACATGGTTTTAGCTTCAGATACCACATCAAAATTCATCTGCCTGCCCAACCTCAGCTGTCATAATTTTACTTCCCTTGTAACTTTGTCATTGAATTAGTCTAGTTTTAAATCAAATGAAAAACAATTTTTTAAAATGAGGACTATAAAGAAAGATTGTATAACTCAGCTTTTTCTGACTAAAAAATTTATATACAAATTCACCTCTATAAATGAAAAGCTATAGAAGTAATAATTTTCATCCCTGATTGACTCCAATATTTTTGTCATTAATATGAGAAACAGCCAAACTAGACAAAAGAAAAGGACATTTTATTTTCACAGTGAAACTCGGGCACAATATTAAGATGTTCTGGGACTATATGTATGCCAAAGTTTGGTCTTTTATTCAATAACTTACAAATTGAGTGTTTTAAAAATATGTCTTAAGGAAAGTATTAAACAAATACAAATGTAGGCAGAATAGAATGATTCTGTGACCAGTCTTTAAACTGATTTTGAACTCACTGATTGAGTTATGGTATTTTAGAGAAAGAGTAAATGGTTACTGCTTTATTTCCTTTCCATTCACATTTCTTCTGCTACATTATTAGAATTGAAGCTAAGTAAATGCCTTTTATGTAAAATTAATAGTTGCTTGTTTAGAAAAAGCCAAGCAGTTCAAAAAGTATAAAGAAAACATGTTCTTGAAACCATATGAATTTTCACCACCTCCAAATTACTCCAGTTATTTGCTGAGCACCATTTCATACACCTCCTTACAGAGAGATCAATAGGAAATGGAGCAAAAAGTATTATCCAAAACAGCATGGTACTGGTACAAAAACAGACACAGAGACCAATGGAATAAGATAGAGATCCCAAAAATAAAGCCACACACCTATAACCATCTGATCTTCTACAAAGTTGACAATAACAAACAATAAGGAAAGGACTCCCTGTTCAATATCTGATGCTGAGATAACTGGCTATCCATACGAGCAAGACTGAAACTAGGCCCCTTCTTTTCGCCATATAGAAAAATTAACTCAAGATTGATTAATGACTTAAACATAAAACTGCAAACTATCAAAACTCCAGAAGAAAACCTAGGAAACACCATTCAGGATATCAGCCTTGGCAAAAATTTATGACCCAGTCCTGAAAAGCAATTGCAACAAAAACATAAATTGGCCTGGCACGGTGGCTCACGCCTGTAATCCCAGCACTTTGGGAGGCCAAGGCGGGCAGATCACAAGGTCAGGAGATCCAGACCATCCTGGCTAACACGGTGAAACTCCGTCTCTACTAAAAATACAAAAAATTAGCCAGGCGTGGTGGCAGGCACCTGTAGTCCCAGCTACTCAGGAGGCTGAGGCAGGAGAATAGTGTGAACCCGGGAGGTGGAGCTTGCAGTGAGCCAAGATTGCACCACTGCACTCCAGCCTGGGCGACAGAGCGAGACTCTATCTCAAAAAAAAAAACACAAACAAAACAGAAAATTGACAAATGGGATCTACTTAAACTAAAGAGCTTCTGCAGAGCAAAAGAAACTATCAAGAGAGTAAATAGACAACCTACAGAATCAGAGAAAATGTTTACAAACATTTGTTTATATACAACAAAGGTCTAATATCCAGAATCTATAAGGAACTTAAACAAATCAGAAAGCAAAAAACAAATAACCCATTGAAAATGGGCAAAGAATGTGAACAGACTCTTTCCAAAACAAGACATACATGTGACCCAGAAATATATGAAAAATTCTCATCACAATTAATTATTAGAGAAATGCACATAAAAACCACAATGAGATATTTTTTAACCCCAGTAAGAATGGCTATTATTAAAAAGTTGCTGGTGAGATGCTGGCGAGGTAACAGAGATGATGAAACACTTATGCACTGCTTGTGGGAATGTCAATTAGTTCAGCCTCTATGGAAAGCAGTATAATTTTTCAAAGAACATAAAACTACCATTCAACCCAGCAATCCCATTACTGGTTATATACATAAATCAATCTACCAAAAAGACACATGCACTTGTATGTTCATCACAATGCTATTCACAGTAGCAAAGACATGAAATCAACTAAGATGCCCATCAACAATGGACTGGATAAAGAAAATGTGGTATATACACACCATGGAATACTATGCAGCCATAAAGAGAATGAAATCATGTCCTTTGCAGCAACATGGATACAGCTGGAGGCCATTATCCTAAACAAACCCATGCAGGAAGAGAAAATCAAAAACCACATATTCTCACTTATAAATGGGAGATAAACAAGAATACACATAAAGATGAAAATAATAGATCCTGGAGACTGCTTGAGTGTAGGGGGTGGGAGGAAACGTGGGTTTGAAGATTACCTTTCAGGTACTATTCTCACTACTTTGGCAATGGAATCATTCATCCATCAAGACTCAGTGACATGCAATTTACCCATGTAACAAACCTGCACATATACGCCAGAACCTAAAATGAAAAAAAAAAAAAAATTGTAAAGTATTATCATGCTATATTTACTGTTTAAAATAAAAATTGTGGAATCCAAATAAAGAAAAAGAAATTAAGTAAAACGAAAATAATGGTTTCTTCAAGAGATATTTAATCCCTTAAAAATCTTTACACTTTAATATAAAAGGATTTATACAAAATTACTTTTGTATTTTAAATTGTATCTATTTTTATTTTTGATTTGAAACTATAATTCTGTGCTTAAATTGATTCACTATTTACAGCCAGTCTTTTTACCATATCTTCTCCATATGTAAGTTTTTAGTTTTTAATTTTGAGACAGGGTCTCACTCAGTCACCCAGGCTAGAGAGCAGTGATGCGACAATGGCTCACTGCAGCCTTGAACTCCTGGGTTCAACCAATCCTCCAACCTCAGCCTTTTCAGTAGCTAGGACTAAAGGCACACACCACCATGCCTGGTTGCCAAAAAAAAAAAAAAAAAAAAAAAATTATAGGGACAGAGTCTTGTCATATTGCCCAGGCTGGTCTCAAACTCCTGGGCTCAAGCTGTCCTCCTGCCTCAGCCGCCCAAAGTGCTGGAATTACAGGTGTGAGCCACATGTCTGGCTCATCATTGAGTTTTTATTATGCTTCATCTCTTGTCTGACTGGTATCCATTCTACTAAAGAGTGCTTTGGTCTCTAAGTTGTTAACAAAGTTGCTGACTTCATGGAAATGTCTCGTGGTGTTTTGTTTGAAGAGTAGATGGTATAAACTACTGGGCTACTCGTTCAGGACTTTTCAGATACTGTTTACTGTCTTCAGGAATTGAACATTGCCTTAGAGACATCTGTAGCCAACCCAATTTTCCCATTTGTACACTATTTGCCTTTCTTGTCCCATGCTCATTGTCATAGTCAGTTTATGCTGCTGTAGCAAAAATACCACACAATGGTTGACCTAAACAACAGAGATTATTTCTCACCATCTGGAGTATAGAAAGTCCAAGATCAAGACACCAATAGCTCCTGGTGGGTATCTAGTGAGGGCACTTTTCCTGGTTGTTGATGGTCTCCTTACCTTTGTACCTTCTCATGAGGGAGAGCAGAGAGAGATAAAACAAGTGCCCACTCGTGTGTCCTCTCCCCAGCCCCTTGTCTTTTTATAAGGGTACTAATCCCATTCATAGGGTTCCAGCTCCATGACCTAATTACTTCCCAAAAGTCCCATCTCCTAAGACCGTCACATTGGGGATTAGGATTTCAGCATGTACATTTCAGAAGGGACACATTCAGTCCATAGCATTCACATTATGTTTTTCTGCATTGTTAAAGTCCAGTAAGTTTCCCAAAATGCCTCAGACGATTCTGTGTCAGTTTTACAGAATGCACTTTCAATTTGCAGATTAGGTTTGTTCTCATTCTGTGACATTTTCACCTGTGCTATTGCTTTATAATTTTAATTGCTCCATGTTTTCCATACTCTTCTTCAGAGACACCAGTTATGATAGACAGGATCTCTTTTTCTTTCATACATACCAACTTCCGAGCCATCATTGTTGTTTCCATTGATCGTTTTCTTCCTAATATGACTTTTATCTTGATCATAGTTTAGTTTTCTCTTATATTTCCTCTGAATCATGCTAGATCATTTTTTTTTCTTCATGCTCTGTCTTGTAATGTCTTCTTTGAAGCCTTACATGTACCCTGAGATCTTTCCAGAGACCTTTTCAGACATCTTTTCTTTGAGATCTAACAGGTTGAATGTTTCTGTGATACAGGAATATTTGTTGCAGTATTTGGTAGATGTGCTTACAGTTTGAAGTTGTGAAAACTTCCTTGTTTCATTGGAGGTAAAAACTTTTTTGCTCTATTAGTTCTTCAGTAGGAGTGGCTTCCTTTCCCTGGGAGTGACCAAATGCTTAGAAGAAACTGATTGTAGGAACTAAGAACATGGGATCATTTTCCCAATTCTTCCAACTACTTCTGCCCAAGAAAATTTGGGGTATAGGAGGATAGAATCATTTGTCCTGATACCAGAGGTATGACTACAGGATAAAACACAATAAATATGGTTATAAAGAGCTTTTTCTCTGCCCATGTAAGAAGGGAAATTCGGAGTCAGGAACTTGACCGTATGTCCAAAAGACTGGGCTGGTTTCGCAATGCTGCACTCTGTATAAAATAAACTTTTGTTATAGAGCTAAAATATGAGCAACACACTTTGGAGGTTCTAGTTCTGTTCAAACTTTTTTTAAAGGTAGGTAGAAACCTAGCCACATGTTTGCACCAGCAATAAGAATAAAGTCATCCGGGTACGGTAGCTCACGCTTGTAATCCCAGCACTTTGGGAGGCTGACGCAGGCAGATCACAAGGACAGGAGATTGAGAATCTCCTGGACAATATGGTGAAACCCCGTCTCTACTAAAAATAGAAAAATTAGCTGGGTGTGGTGGTGCATGGCTGTAATCCCAGCCACTCGAGAGGCTGAGGCAGGAGAATCACTTAAACTAGGGAATCGGAGGTTGGGTGAGCTGAGATTGTGCCACTGCACTCCAGTCTGGCAAGAGAGCAAGAATCTGTCTCAAAAAATAAATAAAGTCTAGCTGGAAACATTGACCAGATTATACATTTCTCAAGGAACCATAGTTTATTTAAATAATAAGCTAACTTTATATTTTCAGTGCCTTACACAGTGTCTAGAAAATACAAACTGCTTAATACTAACAAGACTAATAAACAATATGGCTAATAGGTCATTATTCTTGTTACTGCATACTGGTGCCAGATGCTATGCCAGTCACTTGATATGCATTATCACATTTTAATTCTCACACAAAATGGACAACTTATTTACTCTTCCTGATCTTCCTGATAAGGAAACTGAGCCTCAGAAAGGTAAATAACCAAAATTACACTACTGTTTAATAGATATAGCCAAAATTGAATGCTATCTTACTCTAGAGTGCATGTGTTTAACCACCATGAATAGAAAAAAGGAGGAAGGGAAGGACAGAAGAAAGGAAGCTACAGTGAGAGTAATGATTGACATAGCAAGGATTTTAAGGTTCTAAAGCATTGTAGTATGAAAAGAAGAAAGGTTGATCTTGGAGCAGCAATGGAAAAGCACAAATTTTCTGTAGAGACTCTGGCACTAGGGGCACAGGGAGCGTGAAGCACACACAAAAAAGCCAACCCAAAAATAAGTTGATTAGAAACCAATAGCAGCCTGCCAGTGGTGAGCAGGTAATTGTGGACATAGGCAGATTAGACAATGATACAGGGAGAATATTTGCCTCTAAATTGTTCGGTGTTTTTCTTAATCCCTGCCTTCCTAACTACCATTGGCTTTCCTTATCTTATCTTTTCTTTTAAATATGTTAATAGGGACAGATCGAATGACTGATTGATTGACAGTTTTATCAAGATACAATTGATATACAACAAACTGCACATATTTAATGTATACAATGTTATGAGTTTGGACATAGGAATACATCTGTTTCCATTCACACAATCAAGGTAATAAATGAATCCATCACCTCCAAAAGTTTTCTCATGCCCCTGGGTTATTTTTGTTGTTGTTGTTGTTTGGGTTTTTTTCTTTACAGTAAATATACTTAACATGGGATCTACCCTCTGAACAAAACTTTTTTTTTGAGACGGAGTCTCGCTCTGTTGCCCAGGCTGGAGTGCAGTGGCACAATCTCGGCTCACTGCAAGCTCTGCCTCCCGGGTTCACGCCATTCTCCTGCCTCAGCCTCCCGAGTAGCTGGGACTACAGGCGCCGGCCACCACGCCTGGCTAATTTTTTGTATTTTTAGTAGAAATGGGGTTTCACAGTGTTAGCCAGGATGGTCTCGATCTCCTGACCTCGTGATCCGCCCACCTCAGCCTCCCAAAGTGCTGGAATTACAGGCGTGAGCCACCATGCCCGACCTGAACAAACCTTTTAAGTCCATAATGCAGTATGGTGAAGTATACTTCAAGATTGTTCAGCAGACCTCTAGAACTTACTCATCTTGGATATCTGAAACTTTACACCTCTTGAACAATTCTCCATCTTTCCCTCCCATCAGTCCCTGGCACCTACCATTCTACTCTCTGCTTCTATGAGTTGAACTGTTTTAGCCCACATGAAATGAGATATACACATACAATGGGATGTTATGTGGTCTTAATAAGAAAGGAATTCCTATCATGTGTGACAACATGGATGAATCTGCAAGGCACTGGCTAGTGAAACAAGCCAGTCACAGAACGACCAATCATTTTATTGAACACCTGGAGAAAGCGTAAACATGGGAAGAATACAACGGTACTCCATATGGACCAAAATAACTCTTGGGAACTCAGTCACCTTGACTCACCAAGAATAACTAGCTGCAGCAGGCCTGAAGTTGGTGGGATGCAAGTTTGATGAGAAGGACGATCAAAGACCCCATAGTCTGTTCCTCATTTAATATTCTGTATAGCTTTAAATTGGGATCCACATGTACAACTGTGTCTGTGTGTCTGCAAAACCACAAAATACTCAGTCTACACTAGGAAAACATAAGCCAACAATGCTTAACATCCTCTAGCCTGGATGCTAATATTACTTACGAAAAGGAAGTATTCTGTGGGTCTGGAAGTGAGATACCAGCTAAGAGAAAATAAGTTCATTGAACTTATTTGAGTCAAAGTAGTATGCTCCAGGTCTGGCTTTTCTTTCCTCAGTAGAGCTGAGTGATGTGACCCTTCTTGGCTTCAGTTGCTCACTAGTTGGGGACAGTTTTATTTGCCCTATCTATGTTTGCTGCGCTGAGTCTAAAACCTATATAAAATAAATCACATTGCAGACACTCCTCAGAGTCCAGATGCACCGGACTATTGCATTAAGCAACTGAAGAATCTTCCAAGTTCCAGATCTTCTGAGTTCCAGATTCTCCTTCTCATGTCCCCTGCTGTGAGGCTGGTCCTACTTAGACCTTACTTGCTGTGCTTTCTAATTCTAGTCTGCCTCTACCACAATTCCACTGTCTATTTTCATGTAATACAATTTGATTCTTGGGAGACAAGGCCTGAGATAGCTCATTGACACTCATAGCTAGTTACCATCTCTGTATTCCGCATATCAAAAAGTGCTCTTATTTCCAGTTCTTCAGGATCTTCTTAAAGGATCAATTTCTTTATTTTTCTCATTCCTGTGCTTATTCTCGTATATATAGGCTCATTCCAACTACCATAATAACAACTTGTCACACCTTTCCTTTTTTATGTCAGGCAGAAATGATCTCTTAACCCACACCACCACCACATACCCACCCCCTATATTTTCTTTTACAAGCTTCTGTATTCGTATTGAGCTTACATAGGATAGATTTTTTGACAATCAAAGCCCAAAAGGCATATTTACACATCAAGTGATTTATCAGTGAAATATACACTATTACTCCTAATTATTACTACTTCCATGTCCCAGTGACAATGCTAATATTTATCTGAGTTCATGTCTTACAGTTTAAACTGTTTTATCTTTCATCAGATCCTCTTCCCTGTCCCATATATGATCAGCAAAAATATGTGATTCTTAAGTGATTCTCAAATGCAGCCAACCTGAGATGAAAGAATAAGAGGCATCAATGTCTCCTAAATAAATAGGGACTTGAGATTTAAAGAGGAAAAAATGTAGTATGACTTGTTGAAAGTAAAAGAAAATTGAGGAAGTTTTGAAAGTGGGTATTCCAAGAGGTATTGAAATAAAAATCCACAAAATCTTTGATCTATCCAGCCTTCCTCCAGCAATAAGTTCTTTAGAAATACTTGTGTGATTGCACAAGTAACAGCATACATAAGCAAGGGTATTAATTGGAGCTTTATGTTAGTGACATCTGAAGGTAACAAATACCTATCCTTTGGGGAATAATCAAATAAACTGGGATATACGTAAAGAAAAGTAGATCTCCATGTACATGTAAAAGTGATTCATGAAGCAATGTTGAAATTTTTTACAGAAAGTTTCAAACATTGAGTGGAGACATAATCCCATTTTTTATAATTCATGCTTCATACCCAGGAAGGTGCCTATGGTTTTAAATTATTCAATAGGGATGAA
Source organism: Mandrillus leucophaeus (assembly GCF_000951045.1). Classification (NCBI taxonomy): domain Eukaryota; kingdom Metazoa; phylum Chordata; class Mammalia; order Primates; family Cercopithecidae; genus Mandrillus; species Mandrillus leucophaeus. The sequence goes on along the minus strand of NW_012107709.1, from coordinate 509,872 downwards.
GATGTTTTATAAATGTAAAAGATTCTTAAAATTCATTGTAGGCTTAATGGTTTGAGCATTTCAACTGTCAAGGTACATGCTCAGATTCTGAAGGTTACTCTTGAAAATGTTAATGGTAGTTATTCCAGGGAAGTGGGAGATTGGAGAAGGATGGTAAGAAGACATGATTTTTATTTTTAAAACTAGTCATCAAATGTATTTACGTTATAAGGAATACTATACGAACAACAACAACAACAACCACCTCTGAACAGTGTTAGCTACACTCTCTCTTCTGTTGAGGAACCAGGCAATGTATTTTCTCTTATCTCTTCCCACCTTGCAGACTCTTTTATTCCTTCCGTGACTTGTGAAAATATACCTTAAAAGGCACATACGTAGCATATAGGTTAGGTGTTATTGGATTGGAGTTTGAATTCTAATTAAAGTTATGCGTTTGACAAATTACAGGAGGAATAATGTATTTGAGTTCTTTGTAGTTGCTGTTCGTATGGTGAATGGTGATGTGTAGGACATGCGAAACCAGCAGACTTATGATAGCAATGACTTAGACTCAAGCTTTGCTTGGCCCCAGAAGAGGTGATGTTATCCATTTCAGTTAGAGTTTATCCACATGGTTTAACAACCCCATGTAAAACCATTTCTATGAAGAGCAGCTGTTTCTTCCTATCTGCCTTTCCCCTGTTGTCCCTAAAAATGTTTTCATATATGCTTTGGTCCCTGTGCTTTGATATCATCAATGATGGACAAAGGTGTCTTACAAACATGAAAGACTATTTTCAAAAAGTTATTTTAAGGCTTAATATTTTGAACATGACTTAAACTGTAGATGCTTAGTATTTTCAGTGGCTTAATGTAATAAAACCCACCTGTTATTTTTGGCTGCTTTATTTGGACCATCTGCTCCACAAAAAAATGAAAAGCTCAACCGTGGATGGAGAATTGTCTACTCCTCATGTGTCAATAATTTATTTATTCTCTCTATCCAAGCCTCCAGGTCATTGCAAAACTGTTTATTCATTTTCCAACAAAAGGGAAAGCCAGTATTTGGCATTTGGCTTTATTAAAAATCATCACAGGGAATTATATTTTTTGAAAATTCATAATTTCCTATTTTTCTCTATGTTAGAATAGCTTGCCAGTTGCATTTATTTTAAGGACACTGATTCTTTGTTCTTTCTGTGGCAGGTTGGGTATCAGCTGGCGAGGTATTTTTGGCGATAGTTAACCCAATCATGCATCATTCATGTTCAGGTAGTTATGTGAGCATCACATAGTCTTGTTCCTAAATTAAGATGGAGTTTCCACTAGAGATGAGAATTACAAAGGTCAAACACTTTGGTCGCCAGCTACTTTGATTTGAATGAAATGACTTTGCAATCCTATCCTAATCTCTTGGCAGCTTAGGACACAGAGAATCACCTCTTAGTTTACTGCAGTTTATGATCATGACATTGCTCTTGCCAGGGTTCATTCTTACACCTTTGATCATCTCTAACAATAATAACAGCAACAATAGTAACAGCTAGTTTTTACTGATTGATGACTAGGTTCTAAATACCATACTAAAGACACCACTTATGTACTGCTCATCTTTTTATGTAGTGCTTCCTTTTTTTCTCTCATCTTAAGTTTTCTCTAAATCTTATGCACTTTTTCTTCTTTTCCTTATTTACTTATTTCCTCAACACAACTGTGGACCTTACTTATGTTTCAGACTGCCACCTCTTTTTAGATGGTGGTTAACTTCACTTCTAGCTACTGAACTTACACCTGATTTCCAGTTTCTTGTTTCTACCTCCCTATGGCATGATTTAGGATTACCTGAGAGAAACAAAGCCTAATGTTTTTTGAGTGCCTACTAGTGTTGGGCATTTTATGTGTTAGTTTGTTTAATGAACATAAACAACTTTATTCTCATTTTAGACTTAGGAAAATTTAAGTATAAATAATTTAATAATTTTCCTGAGATCACTGTTGGTTGTGAAGAAGCAAGCTGGGATTCAAACTCAAGTACAATTCTAAACTCTGTAACTTTTATAGCATTTCATGTGCGTTTCAAATGCAACACTTTCTTCACATCATTGACTAACTACACTTTCTAAGCATTTCAGGATATCATCCATGCATTGCAAAATATTATTTTTAATGTTTCTCTGTTTATCTCATCTCCACCCACCTCCTTTGACCCTCATCCAAGTCTTCAGTAACCTCACCCTTAGGTCATGCCAGCAATCTCTCTCCTTACTCTTCATTTCCAAATTTTCCTGCATAAAACTACTCAATCCATTTTCCTTAGGCTCTGTTTTCCTACAGTCATTTCTTCACTATAGAACCTACAATATCACCCATAATCTACCCATCAAAGCCAAATTATAGATTCAGAATTTTTCTTCAACTTGCTCTAAGCTATTTGTCCAAAGCGTTTGCTATTTTCTTAATTCACTTCACTCGCAGCAATTGTTTCACTGCATTCTTCACACTCTGCTCTTTGCCACTCCTTTCCTATTTCCAGGAATCCTTTCCTTCTCTTTTTGGCCAATCCAATCTTACTCTGGTTCAAAGGTTCCAGTGACCTTTTTCTTCCAAGAAAGTCATTTTGCTTGTCTACAGCCCACTAGCATCTCTTCTCCTCTGACTTCCTGCAGCGTCTGCAGGTGCACCATGCATTTATTTGTTGCCTTATTTTTGCCTTTCATCATTCAAATGTCCTAGTATTATAAATAAACTTTTGAGGACAGAGGTCCTTTGTGCTACTCTTTAGAGCTTGGCATATAGAAGGCACTTGTGGTGTCCTCAATATACTATGACTGACATAAGCTGTGTACTTAGAAGGGATCACCATCCTGCCACACAGAGCCCATAGCTTCCCTGAAAATCTTGACTATAACCTGCTTGCCCCACAGGTGGATGAGACACCCCATCTTTGATATTATATATGCCTAATAGGAAACAGCAAACACTGTTTATTTAGCTCTTATCTGTGTTTCATATCTAATACAGTCATATACAAAAAAAGAATTGGACTTATATGCTACCATTCTTCAGAATGTTCATATAATAACTGAAAATGTAATGCCTATTGTTTGCAGTCATGGGGGAGAGAGAATGCGATGAGGTGAACAATAGTGTATCACTAGGTTTCTTACGTGTAGTCACAATTCTCTCTTCTTTCCAAAGGGCATGCTTACAAGGTAGTATTTGAAGGATATATAAAGTCCTCTCCATCTCTGAAATGGGATCTATTATGAAACGGGCTGGAAAGATTCTAAAGAGCAGAAAAGGTATGATTTACTCAAGTTCTTCTTGGGCTGAATCCAATACGTGAACTATTTTAAAGATATTGCCCTCTGCAGAGATGTTTATTGTACCCTGATGAAGATGGATATTGTGACAATAAATATGGTAAATGGCTGGAAACCCAGAGTTCAGACATCCTGATGGCTCTTGAGTAGTAATCTGGGCGACTCAACTCAGTGTAATATGAGACCAAAGATCAGGGCCTCTGATGAGATTCAGCTTCTCAGCAAGAGGATGTATTGTATGTAGGAAGCACTGCTTTACCTTTCCAATATTTTAAAACACATTGGCATCATCAGTGGAAGGCCATTTAAAGGTCTATAGAATTCCAATAGAAAAATCAATGACTAGTATAAGATAATACTAAGGTCACATAAAAATGGACATTAAATGGTCAGATAATTCCCAGAGATTTGCTGTGTGATTTCCAATGGGGCATCTAACAGAAGAGTGATTAAGTAGAATTTTAAATGCTCAGCAATACCTCTGCTTTGTTTGCAAATTAAAATTAGAATTTGATTTTAAATAGAATTTTAAACAAATTTTATATATTCTTATTTACTTTTAGAGAAAGGGTCTTGCTCTGCCACCCAGGCTGGCGTGCACTGGCGTGATCATAGTTCACTATAACTTGAACTCCTGAGCTCAAGTGATCCTCTCACCCCAGACTCCTGAATAGCTGGAGGTGAGAGGACACATGCCTGCAGATCCTGCCTGTAGACCCAGGGTGTGGTGACACATGCCTGTATACTCAGCTATTCAGGAGGCTGAGGTGAGAGGATCACTTGAGCTCAGGAGTTCAAGGTTATAGTGAAGTATGATCACGCCAGTGCACACCAGCCTGGGTGACAGAGCAAGACCCTTTCTTTAAAAGTAAAGAAAAATATATAAAATTTTAAAAAATAAAGTTGAGTCTACATTTTGGTATGCCAAAACATAACCTAAATTGTATGATGATGTAGAAACACAGTGATACAAAATACACCCGACAACAAATGGCAAAAATTATCGCTTTTGGTATTTTATCTTATTTAATCCACTGACCAATTCCGTGACATAAGTATTTGTATCCCCATTTTACAGGTAAGTATATTAAACTTTGGAAAGATTAAATAACTTGCTCAAGGTAAAAATTACAAAGAGGTAGAGCTAGGACTCAGAGCTAATTCACTTCCCTCACTTCGCTATTTGAAGTTTCGAGAAATCCTGGAGTAAATAAATCCATTCCACATTGTTTAGACCAAGGTTTTCCACGCTCATTTAACAAAAAAAATCTTGTTGTTCATAGAATAGTTTCTAAAAGCTCAGGTCACTAATGTTCTGTAGCACATACTTTGGAGAGTTCTACACTGGGAAGATGAGTAGTTTGGGATATCACATCTCACTACATTGAAAGGAACTGTCTAAGTAGTTGATTGCAATTCAGCGTGGTCAAGCATGAACACACAAGTCAAAATGCATGCCTTGGTGCGACAGGTTTAAAAGAGGATCAAATCTAGTTTAGCTTGTAAATCGGAAGTGCACAGAGCTATTTGGCCAAAATTAACTCTTAGGAAGTATCAACCAAGTCAACAAATCAGTTGTTGGTCTCATTTGAGATTCTGATCAAATCAAACAAGATAAATTGTGGGTGAAACCTTTCTTCTCCAAGGTTGCTCTAGATTTAAAGCAGATGCAATCATTAACTTTTCCAACATTAAGTATTTGCAAAAACAGTCAACGGTACTGCACCTCCCCCAGCTGGAAACCACAGCTCTGAATCATTTCTCCTGGAAAACCCAGATGACCAGGCTGACAGCTTCTTATTTCTATTGAAACCTGTGAGTCAGGAGGCCAAGAAAGTTCCCTGTAAACAATTTCATGCAGCCATTTAGATATAGTTACAATGAAACAGCTAGTTTTACATGGCCTTAACGATTAGCCATTATATTTCAAACTTTTAAAATTAAAAAATGAGTGCTTCTTTTCCTACTTTTGGCTCCGTTCCATTCCTGCCCTGCGAGTAGGAGGAATAAGAATTGGGAAGAGGGGTAGAAATTAGGTAAGGTGTGATTATGAATATTATTGCTATTTTAAAATGGTCATTTTATATTTTGATGCAATGACATGACAAATGCCCTGCAAATCAAAATTTCCTTGATAAAAAAGTCAAGTTAATCAAGATAACTTGACCACCTTAGGGAAATGCCTAGGTCTTATCTGTTTTATGTTCCAAGAACCTAGCACAGTTCTTCACATTATATAAAATCAATTAAAAAAAAGAAAACACTGCCACAACCAATAAAATCAAACCCTAACCGTGGAAGCTGGCCATGGAAAAATACTTTCCAATTGAAGGGGGAAATCCACTCTTCTATCCCCAGCTCTAATCCTCTGACTACACCTTTCCCATGAGGACTCCTCATTTTTCCTGCCATCAACACTTTCTTGGCCTCTGGGGACATTTCTTCATCATCCAATATACCTTTTCGTAGCAAAATTGAAAAGAGGCTACATATTTAAATAAGACTTTTATTTAAAGCCTTTTGATAAGAAAGTGGAGAGACCCAAAGATGAATGTATAACTAGATACAAATCATTTTCATTTGGGGAATACTTTAAGATATATTCTGCTTAGCTCTTAACCTGCTTCTATAATATAAAAGTCATCTTTCTTCACTATGACAAACAAAAATCCTCTATTTCTAGATTCCTTAAGACCTAAGGAAAATAAAATTCTCTTTCTTAACTAGGACCTGCTTGACCCTGTTTATTTTTTTATAGCTGTTAGAAATATTACTTCATTTTCCAAAGACCTAGAAGAGTACACCATACACAGCTAGTACTCAATCTGGGGGCTGGCTGGCTCAGAAAATCCTTGGGTTAAACCACAAAAACCTGAAGGCAGCAACTTAGCTGAAAACAATGAATTCAACCTGGAGTTTGATTCTGAGGAATGCCGGCTCCTGGTCAGCCTGCAGCAAGGGTGTCTACCTAAGCATTTCCACCTCTTGGTAACTGGTTTCTATCCACTTTCCTAAGAAGCTCCCTACCTGCAGGTTGGCAGATTCTGAATGTGAGGATGTTTTCACAGCATGTACGACTCCTGGGGGTCATTTGCAAAGGTGATTTGACAGAAAATGTCAATTAACAATTTATAGGAAGATCTCTTTCCTGAATTGATAATTTTAAGGAAATCCTTTGCTTTAGGTTATAGTCTCCATAGATCTAACTTACAAGAGTATCATGTTTTTACAAAAAGTCAACATAGTCATAGCAGAGATGGACTCTTTTATATGATTCATTCTTTCCACATATTAAAAAGACTGTTTTGAAGTAATTCCTGCCCCTTGAACTGTGACTTTTCAATTCTTTGTAGGAATTAACATTTTAAAATATATACAGACAATTGAGAATTTTTTCTATAATGAGAATGCATACATATGTGTATGCATATAATACATATATGGAATTAATGTGAAGAACAATTATAGTAGGTGGTGACAAAGCTATTTGCCAAAATTTGTTCCATACCATAACTTCCTTTTCAGAATATTTATATGTTTGATGTGTTTAATTAAAGATAGCCCTTTGAGATTCAAAAATATGTTTTTGCAAAATTCTGAGGATTTGGGGATCAAAGGAAAGCAGTTTTTTGGATGAAAAAGTGATGTTTCTTCAACGAGGAATCTCACTGGCAAAGGGTAGTTAAGTAACTCTGCCAAGGTCAACGTCAACTTCAGTTACTGGTTACATATTTTACAGTAAACACTGACTGCCTAAGTTAACCTTGCCCGTGATGGTTAAATGGAGGCCCTCAATTATCCCCTCTCCCGGTTCGTTTGGTAGAGGTAACAAGAGAGAAGGCTATGCATGCACTCTGGTTCATTTCCCTTTAATCTCTCTCAAGCCTTTTATTCCCTCTTTTAGTCTTATGTTTGAAAACTTAGAGTCCATCAAAATCATATCTGCGAGCTGTTGCCATGAAGTCTCAAATTCCACCTTTCCGTTCCTGTTTCATTCATTCAGTCTTTGGGGTAAGGAAGTTTCTTCCTGGGCTGTACCCATGGGGCTATTATTTCATTTTTTAAATTCAGTACTACTCTTCATGTATTGATTTAGCCTGCATATAACACAAGCAACTTTAAAGTGGATGCAAATGTTCTCAGGCCACTAAAGATCCACTCTCTGATCCTGCGCAGGTCTAGAGGACTTGCCAAGGCTTGACTGGTCATTTCTCTTTCCCAAATCCAGTTCCCTCAGGCTAGAGCAGCTGGAAGACCTCCTTATTTGTATAGCCATCCCATGCTGAAGAGTTGTAAGTCAGATGTTTCTTTAGAAGTTGCCTTGGATCCCGCAGCAGGAGTCTAGGATCACGGTGTTTCTGGTATGTCTGCAGAGAAAGAGTCTGAGTGCTGAACAGGAGGTGATAAGCCCGGTTATCGCTGGAGAAGGTGGAAGAATGGATGTTGGCTGTGCTTCTCTCCCCTTTGGTAATTCCCAAGAGATATGTGTGTCCCTGCAGCTTAGTATCTGACCAGGCTATATTTCAGGGATAACTAATAGGTAATGCTCAACTTATTTTGAAGATGTCTTTGTTACTAATCACTGGCTTACTAGACAGCTCTTTAGTTTCTTTCTGCTGATTTCTAGTCTCTTCTCTGAGTCAGGTCTCCTGGTGTCCTGGTGCAGAGACTTCAGGCTCCTGAACTACAGAGTCCTGCCCTCTCCACTCCCTTCCTTTCTCTTTTGCTCCCTTTTTCTAGATAGAAATCTTATGTTCTCTCTGTGAATTCTTGGGTTCCAGTCTTCCATGGTAGTCTAGGGGTAAAGAGATCCTTCTACCACCATTCCAATAGTACTACGACACTGTTGCTCAGCATAGTGATTCTGTTTGCAGGCTGACATTTACTGGAGAGGACCTTCATGCCACAGGCTCTCTACAATGAACGCTTTTTCCTAACTTCTGGCTCTTTTGACTTACCTTTAAAAAGGGCATTTTCTCAGCTTGAAAGTGTTACCATGGTCACTGGAATGGAGGCTGATAGAACCAGAGTTCCAATCACTATGGATATGGGTTCAAGTTAAGCACTTGATTACAATGTGGATATTTGACTTTTCTGTAAACAGCATAGCCCAAGAATGCCATGTTATATGCCCATTTTTTAAGCTGTTTTATGATTGCACTTTCTTAGTTTTCCATCACCCATAGAGTATTACTTTGTCTGTGTGGATCACAGAAGAATTGACACCTTATGAAAAGATTTTAAAAGGGAAAAATTACATATACTCTACATATGGATTGCAGAAAGACTGACATCTTGTGCAAAACATACCAAAGTAAACACGGTCTGTAAAGAGTTTTTCATCATATATAGAGAGCAAAATAGAAAGTGATCAATAAGGCTCTGTAGTTATTGACCTGTGAACACTTGGCTAAAGAAAATACTTTTCTGATAAATCTAGAAAAAGAGCCAAACACCACAAATGAAAAGTCTAACAAAATAACCCACTGAGTTCCATTCACATGTCTGAGGTGCTCAGAGGTGAGGGGGTAGCATGGGCCACGGGCATGCTGGCAGCCTGACTTCTCCATCATGTTCATGCTTCCTAACTCGATCATTCTTCTAGCCAGAATCGGTTTTCACTGCAGGAGCCTGCCATATTTTACAAATGGTTGAGATATTTTGCTGCTATCTTCAGAAGCACTGAAACCTCAGCCCTAGGGAGAACCCAAAGCAGTGGCCACTGCCTGAGCTCATGGATAACTGGAAGCATTCCCCGCGAATGCTTTGAGCTCTGTCTCTCGGAGCAGGTTACAAAGGTTTTGCTCCCTAGGAACCAAAGTGTTTCTCCTCCCTCACTTTCCCACGAAAACCAATTCTGAAGATCCAGCTCAGGATTGCCTTGAACTTGGTGGAGGGCATGAGAAATGTATTAAATGCTTTCTCTTTAGGTTCTGTAATGGACTCAATATAATTGACAAGACATTTTTTGCCCGGAAGGAACATTCAAGTTGCCATATGTTTATCTTATCAATTGTCCCTTGGAGTTATTAGTGATTAAATGTTCTATGTATTTGCAGTTGTGTGGTGGAGGGAGGGGTTAGTCTTAAACATCACTGATGAACCTATATGATTGCTGCCTGTTTCCCACTAAATAACGGGTATGACTTAGAAAAGCAGAAGATGACTAAATTCTGAGGTGCTACTGAGAATAAGGAAAAAACATGTGCCAACAATTAGTCCTTAAAGGCTTCCTAGAGGCAATGAGTTCTGAATGAGGTTTTAGAAAAAAATAATTGATACTTTCGCTTAAAGGTATAGGCCGCTACAGTACATGCAGCAGACCAGTCTAAACACTGTCGGGTAGAAATTGCATAGAAATATAAATATAGCTTTTCAATCTTAGTCTTAAAATTGATTTCCAACTGTTGTTAAATCATTAGTTGTATTAGCATAGGACTGAATGAGCTATTAGCAGGAATGTGTAAATTGCAAATTAAAAGACAAGAAAGTTCTAAAATTGGCAATGTCTTCTTTCTGATTAAATACCTGTGTTATGATTTTAGAACAGGAAGAATAATGCAACATTTGATTTAATGCAAATGATTTCTTTGAAATGGAACTAGCATTTGATATGAAATAGACATTTATAATGAGAGACAAAATAGCATAATGTAGTGATTTAGAAAAGTAAAAGATTTTATATCAAACTGTCTTGTCATTTAATCTAACAAATCCATACAAAATCCTTAACATAGAAGAAAAACAGGCAGGTCTTGGGACAGTATATAATCTTGTTCTAGATAATAATACACTGTGTTAGTTATAAACAACTTGACTCAGTCTATCAAAAATACCCTATATATGCATAAGAGATATTATTGAATAACTGTTATCTGATACAGTTTATTTTTAAGTCAAGTATCTGCTTAAAACAGCGCTGAATTCACCCTAGAATACATGGTCTTCATCTCATTCTTAAATATTCTATTAAGTATGATCTAGAATTTGTTGTGAAATGAAGTGTCCCAGTGACTATTCACTGCATTCCGAATAAAATCCAAAGGCCTTATCCTGCCTTTCAAAAGTCTTCCCAGTGTATGACTTATTTAAAGATTAGCTTCATTTCCCATCACAAGCAGAAAGACCCCAGTATCCAATTAGACAAGCTTGCCTCACACCGTCCAACCTGGAACATCCCAGCCCTGGCTCAGCTTGTTACGTCTGCTTAGCCAGTTGTAGCCTTGCTCTTCAGTCTCTGCCTCTGAAAAGTTTCCCCATCACTCATGATCAAACTCAAATTCCATCTGCTCTAAATAGCCTTTACAGGCCTTCTCCCTTTTCTCCGCTTCCCCTAGCAGATTGTTAGTTACTCTGTGCAATCAGCAACACATCCCGTCAAGCTCCAGGTGCTATGGATTTCACCTCTCAAGACAAAGAATAGTTGCTGGCACATAGTAGGCATTCACTTAATATTTGTTCACTGACTAGCTCAATACTTCTTAAATGATGCTTTCTTCTCCAAAACTGCCCCCACTGATAGTCAGGTCTCCATCTTCTTTGATCTACTCACCGAACCAGTAACCTAACAGACCAGTTGGCCTTCAGTCTTGTCTTCTACCATACTGGTGTCAGAATGATCTCCCCAGAACAAGAGCTTGAACATGTCACACTAGTTTAAAAACTGCAGTCATCTCTCTCTCTCACTCAGAGGCTGAATTCCATAGACTTTATATGACATACGAAGCCCCCATGATTTGTTCCCCCCTTCTCCAGCCACTTGTCTACAACTTCCTGTTATATGCTTTAGGCCTCAGCAGCACTAGGGATTTTTATCTTACACAAGTGATGAATTACCGAAGTCCTATGTAATTCGAAACTGTTATGCAAAAATTAAAATTTTCCCATGTGGAAAAAATCTAAGCTAGGGCATTTTGAAGCAGGTGGTTTTTCGCCAGTATAAGTTATTTTTCTTTTCATGTTCTTTGACCTGGCATTGCATCTATTATCATTTCATAACATACATGCTCTTATATTTACAAAAGAACAGAGGATAGTATTTTTTTTTAACTTCCTCATGGTATTTTATTGCATTTAAATCCTGTTTCAAAGTTATGGATTTTCGGGCATTATCTTGGGCCTGAATTTTAGCCTTAGCCCTAGCAGCACTATTTAATGAGGACTTTGATTCTATTGTTAAAGGACATGAGGAAATAATTTAAATTCTAGAGTGGTGAATGCTAAAGTTACAGGATGAAAGTCACTGAAAGCGTTAACAGAAGTGTGAATGCAGGTAAACATCCTGTGATCAGACACAGGGCGGAAGTTATTTCTGTTTACTAGCTAAAGTGACCACATGGCGATAATGGAAACTATCAGCTCGTCAGCATTGAAATGAATCATTTAAGTTTAGGGAATTTTTTTACCTTTCAAATTTTGTACATAAGATCATACTTCATTAATACTTTTGTATTTTACTATTTTTAATTTACATGATTGCGGTTATGTAAAATAAAACTGCATTGCATCTACAGTTCCCCAAACATACGCAACAGTTTCTTGCCCTGATGCTGTTCCCTATTGCCTAGGCTCTCATCCCAAACTCCTTTCCCATTACATCTCCTCCACATTTCTTTATCTGATTCATTCTATCGCTCGAATCAGTTATCACCTCCCTGCTGTATCCATTAGTTGTTCTTATACTTTGTTTCCCTGTGCATAGCTCTGTCTTTGACTTCACACTTATCGTGGAATGACGGCAGTTTATTAACTCATTCTTCTGGTCTCAGGAGTCAGTACAGTGCTTGGCACATATGTGTTTAAATACTATTTGAAACTAATGAAGTTTCATTTGTGCTTGAATGTCTAGTTACTCAAGAACTGGAATTACTGGAGAAGAGGAACTGGTATACAACCCTGAGCATATACTATGAAGCTTTATACTTAATTTATGCCCTAACTATAGATGGTTTTAGAATTGAGTTAAACACTGTCTCTTTTAAGAATTGCTGCAGTATCTCTATAGGTACATTATAATGATGAGATAACAGTGATTTCTAATGTTTTCTGTGAACCCTGAAAATCTGAGACAGGTTTCAGTTAATTTAGAAAGTTTGTTTTGCCAATGTTGAGGATTTGCGCCCTTTGATACAGCTTCAGGTGGTCCTGATGACATGGGCCATAGGTAGTCAGAGCACAGTTTGGTTTTATACGTTCTAGGGAGACATGAGACATCAATCAACATATGCAAGATAAACATTGGTTTGGTCTGTAAAGGTGGGACAACTTGAAGCAAAGGTGGGAAGACTTGAAATGGGGAGCAGGTTTCCAAGTCCTAGGTAGATAAGAGACAAATGGTTGCATTCTTTTGAGTTTCTGATTAGCCTCTCCAAAGGAGTCAATGAGATATGCATTGATCTCAGTGAGCAGAGGGGTGCCTTTGAATAGAATGGGAGGCAAGTTGACACTAAGCAGTTTCCAACTTGACTTTTCTCTTTAGCGTAGTAATTTGGGGGCCCTAAGATTTATTTTCCTTTCACACTTCTTTCTGCCTTTTTTATAAACACATTTTTTTACTCCTTTCTCTCTACACATTGACCATTTCACCATATTTTTCCTGTTTGCCTTTCAAAGCTGCACCCAAAAGTATGTTCAAACAATTTTCAAAAGTTGTAGGCGTTCAGTTATAGAAGCACGTCCCAAGGCACTGCCGTTCTTTCCGAGCTTGGTCATGCCACCTTCCTTGTTGAACTGTGAGACCCTGCTTCTAAATCATTGATTTTATTTTCTTTCCTGGAATCAGGTGTCAGTCGATGAACTTGCACTTTGCCCTTTATCTTTTCTATTTCTTTAAGGAAGTTCATATAAACCTCTTCAATTATGTACTACAATTTCTTATTCAATTCCATCCACAATTTCTTATTCAATTCCATGCTATACAGCTTCTTTATATTCTTTATAGCTTTCACCTCTGAACTGCACTTTCTGTTTTATAGAATCTAAGGCACTGTCTCTTAAACTTAAGGGTACTTAAGAATCACAGGGGAGAATTTGATAAGATGTACCGAGAAGCAGTGTTATGACTTGGTAAGTTTGGGGCGGTGTCCAGAAATTTTTATCTTAACAAATGAAGCAGAAGATTCTGATGCTGGTCTCTGTAATCTCTGAGCTTTGCTCAGTTTCCTCTCTAGGTTTCTTAGCAGGCTTGACCTCGGCTCTTCATTGTTTCTGATCTATGATACTTCTTTGTTCTTTGAGGTTCATTATTTATCTTTCAACTTTCCTGCGTTTTTTCTTAACTATGTCTGAAGTTGGAAATGCCTATCTTAAAATGTTTAATTGTGTTCTTTTGCTCGAGAATTATCAGTATATTATTGCTTGACGGTCAGTCACTAATATTTTGAAAGTGACTTGATTAATATCTTTATGTTATTTTGTATGCCATCCTGTTCTCTAAATACATGGGTCATATCACAACCAAATTTTTCAACTTTTAAGAAAATGAATTTGAGGTAACTTCATAATCACAAAATGTGGCAACTTTTTTTTTACAGGTTGCAAATTTCAAGTTCCCCCATGTGTAAATCTTCTAGTTTCTCCAGGTCATTTCCCTTCATTAAATTGTATTCAGAACCATAAGAATGTACATACATACATGATTGAGTGCCTCTCAATCATGATAAATTTATAGGCTAGCTATAAATATTTGTCTTCAAAGAGTACATTGTCCCAGTTGATGACTCTGCTATTGTAAATTCTGTTTATTCAACATATTTGCCTTTATTTCCTTCTTTCTTTTCTTTCCATCCTTCCTCCTTTTTTTCCTTTCTTTCTTTCCTCTTTTCTCCTCCCTTCCTCCCTCCCTACCTCCTTCCTTCCTTCCTTCCTTCCTTCCTTCCTTCCTTCCTTCCTTCCTTCCTTCCTTCCCTCCTTCCTTCCCTCCTTCTCTCCCTCCTCCCTCCCTCCATCTCTCCCTCTCTCCCTCTCTCCCTACCTCCTTCTCTCCCTACCTCCTTCTCTCCCTACCTCCTTCTCTCCCTACCTCCTTCTCTCCCTCCCTCTCTCCTTCCTTCTCTCTCTCTCTCTCTATCATTCTTTTGACAGGGTCTGGCTCTGTTGCCCAGGCTGGAATG
>NW_012107709.1:485945-495110 GCF_000951045.1 Mandrillus leucophaeus | reverse complement strand
CATGACTTCCCTATTTATTCCTTATTTCAATTGTTCTGTCCCATGTTTTGTAACATACACTTAAATTTTTTGCACTTTTTCATGACAGTGATTGTGCATAATTCCAATTGTACAGAAACCATTTTCTGTCTTTTTTCTCTAAACCATAAGCCTGTTTCTGAATTAATTTTATTACCGCTTGACAAACTTTCCTTACCCTGAGCATAGCTTGGAAAGAAAACTTTAAGAGGCACATACATCAGGCAGTGTTCAAAGCTACTCTACATTTATTTTATTATTAAGATTTTCCATACACATGTTCCACATACCTAAAAACTATTTTATTTAAATCAGTGATATTTAATCATATGTGTGTTGCCCCAAGTGATTTCCCCTTCTACAAAGGAATCCAGCAAGTAAAACGTTTCACTTTCTTTGATAAAATGTATATGTCTCTGCCTTTGTGTGCTTCTTTATAGTTGCAAATGCCCTTGACCCCTTCAGCCTTGCTTGACTACCTGAGTAATATTGCTGCCAGAATTTTTTTTTAATGTAAAACCCTTAGGTTAAGTATTATGCAATAGGTTTCAAAATAGAGTATTTTTCTACAGAGCTTTTGATTAAAATAGAAGAATATCACGAGATCCTAATCCAAATTCAAAGAGGCATAATTTTAATCATAATGATTAAAGTGAGAATCAAGAGAATGGCAGTTTACATAGATATGTGAATGGTTTATTCATGGTCTGTTCTGTCACTTAAAAGTTTCTAGACATCTCTAGGCCTCAGTTTCTTCTTTTGTAGAACAGGAGAATTGGAATGATTAACCATTGGTTCTCAAATGTAGCTATCTCCATATCACAGAAGTGATTCTCAAGTCCTACTCCAAAATCTATGTTATGGGTTGAATCATATCCTCCCAAAAGTATGTTGAAATACTAACCCCCAGTACCTGACCATGTGAGCTTATTTGCAAATAGAGTCTTCGCAGATGAGTTAAGATGAGATTATTCTGGAGTAGAGTGAGCTCTTAGCCCAGTGTAACTGTTATCCTTGTAAGAAGAGAAGAAGAAACACAGAGACACACAGAGAAGGGAAAAGGCCATATGAAGATTGAAGCAGAGTTTGGAGCAATGCAGTTGCAAGCCAAGAAATGTCAAAGATTGCTGGTCATCACCAGAAACTACGAAAAAGCAAGGAAGGATCCCATACAGGATTCAGAGGCAACATGGCCCTGTGGATACCTTGGTTTCAGGCTGCTAACCTCCAGAACTATGAGAAAATAATCCCTGTTTGTTTGTTTTAAGCCACCTAGCTTATGGTACTTTATTATGGCAGCCCCAGAAGTTATCATAACAGCTAACTCAGAATGTTGAGGAATGTGACTAGAGAATCTGTATTTTAAAGACTCTACCCTTCCTGGTGATTCTGCTATGAGTAAGATTTGGTACCAATATGTAGGTGATCTCTGAGGTTCTGTCTAGATCTCAGATTCTGTGATTCAGGAATACAACAGTAGGAAAAAATGTGTATATATATCAATGATGAAGTAAAGTTGAAAAGGATTAGCATTTCACAACAATGTCAAAAGTTTCCCTCCTACTTATTTATGATAATGAAGCCCTAAATCATGGTATTCTATAGTCGGTAACCTAGAAGTACAAGGCACTTGAAGGTCAATTCAATTTCATCTTGACAAATGCATATATTTAAACTTATTTTCTCTTGGAGATATGATGCTTATTCAGTTTTCTGTTGGTAAGTGTTGGGGTACTGTTTGTGATAGATTTGCCTCATAATGGGTAATACATCTTCTATGTATGAACATCCAGTTCTCTCACAATTGTCTGTGATGATTGATATTAAACTATCATTTCTTGGTCTGTGGCACCAAGTGCAAACTTATCTTTCATACTGCCAACTGCAGACGCTCCTCTCTGCTGCTTGGGTCTGCCCTTGAGACGCCGTAATGGGTGGTGCAAAGTGCTGCAGCAGCATCAGGGATTCGCACTGTGCCCAGAGCTGACAGAGTGCCCTGAGTGATGGTGCAGGCTTCCTGAACACACTGGCAGGGCCTCCATCTCTAACTGCACCAGACAACAGTGACCTGTAATTCCACAATTCATCTTGTTCATCATCATTCTTGGAAGCTATTCTTCTACATTTTTATCTTTATTCTGTGTCTTTGCTATGGACTACCAATGGGAATCCTATAGAAAATGCAGTTCTATGAGGTGAGACATGCACAGGAAGAAAAGAACAATTCTTCAGCATTTTCCTCTCCTATAGAATATTATCAAATGAAACAGGATTAGCAATTAGTCAAATGTGATTGGGCACTTGGGAAACAGAAAGGGAAGGTGTTTTTGAAGAACCCTGTTTACTGAAGTGGTTTACAACACACTCGGTGGGTGCCATTTGACTTCTGTCTTCTTCATAAACACACACACACACACACACACATATATTTATATATATTTGTGTCTAGGCTTATTATCCACAACCTTGAATGATCTATTAAAAATTCTCAGATGAGAGTTCACCATCATGGTTGCTTAAAAACTGTTCTTTCTCAATCTCTTGCCTCACAAATGAATAAACTTGCTTATTTTTAGATCATTGCAGCAAATATATTATCTTCTATCTCTCCTACTGGAATTGACAATATTAGTGTGTAGAAGGTATTCATTATGATATTAAAATGATCGCTTTATGAGTAGGTTACCTGCAGTATATTGTAGGGTCTCCACGATTAGGGCCCATGTTTAAACCTATATTTGTACCCCCATTCCTTGGCTTTGTACGTGCCACATAATAGGAACTCAATAAAAAATTTCTTTGCACTGGAATTGTCTCCTTATAAAGCTTAGCTATTCTGGCTTCTCACAATAGAGTGAAGAAGAAGCATACAAAATCATGTATCGTGATGGCACTCAATGCAAAATAGATGGGAAACAGGTTTCAGATGGGGATCAAATCATGCATAATGCTGGTGCATATGACTGGTAGATTATAGATACACTATGAAAGTTCTGGTGAGCTAAGGCTAAGAAGAAAGGAGTAAGGTTTAAATTGTTTCTAAGCATATGTAGAGGCATAGAACTAAGGAGGGGGGAAAGTCTAAAATAAAAGGGAATGCTCAAGTCCCTTGAGAAACCTCAAGTCTGAGCAGATCCATAAGCTGAAATTTAAGGTAGATAGGTAGGGTGGAAACATATTATCGCTAGTCTCAAATATCAACGTAGATGTAAAAAAAGCACTGGGCAATGGGAACTTAGAAAGTCCATTCCTTTTCCTTTTCTTTTTCCCAGACAGGGAAGCTGAAACTCAGAAAAGTGATCTGTCATTTGGGGCAGCAAAAAAGAGGTAAATAGTTTCGTTAAAAAGAGCAAATTAAAGCATAAAAAGCTTGAGTAGGTTGGAGGGTGTTTCTTTGTTTGTTTGTTTGTTTGTTTTTTCAGTATACGTAAATAATTTCCCTGAAATAATTTTATTCAAATTGTCAGTTCCCAGGTTTTAGATATTTAATGAAATGGCTAAACTCAGCTTATTAAAAAACAAAAGCTATGGCTCATATTTAGTGATTGTGCTGGTAGTTGAGTATTTACAAACTCAGTTAATAAAAGTAAAAAAGCCTCGCCTCATATTTAGTGATCAGTCTGATAGGCTAGGTTACAGCAAAGGTCACCCAGTAGATTGCATTTATATCTGAGCTTTAGGAGACCTCACATACATAATTGAATTTAAGCAGTGCTTAAATGGAGTACGCTGATATTTCTGCTTTAAAGAAAAAGACAGAATTTAAAATAACTGTTATTTAGTCAATAGTATACCTGCTCTCATCCATTAGATCTCTTCATTCTCAAAAGGCCAGTGATTACAACCAACAAAATGGCTCCAAATCAACGTAAACATCACCAGACTCGTGTTTTAAATGTGAAAATTCAGTCCTTATTGAGTGGTAAGCAGTCCCAAGATGTGGGAATTTGCCATGTGGCATATCTTAATATAAGCAAAGATCAAATGGATTCAGCATTCATTTGAATAACTACTTGAAAATGCTATGGAGAGTAATAACTTAATCACAGAATATATGCTTACAAAAGCAAAAAGTCGTTGGAAGCAACATTAAGATGAAGAATTGTAATTTTTACTAGCGTTTTATTGCAGTATGATTTTTACACAGTAAAATGTCAAATCCGAAGTGGTCAGCACAATGACTTTCTTCATCTATATACTTCCATGTATTATTTTAAAATACAGAACATTTTCACACGATTAGAAATAATTTCCATCTTATGCTGAACTGTAAATATCAGGAGGAAGGAGTAGAATTACGTGTCCAAAATTGTAAAGGAAGTCAGTGAGGAAGCTTAATTCAGTTTACAAATATTTTATTTGTGCAATTTTCAGCTACGCTTCAATATATATAGTCATGATCTCTCACATATTTGAAAGTTATTTTACTATTGTCTTTATAATTCATTAAAATCTTTTACAAAGACCTTTGTCTGATCTGCTTTTAAACAGAGAAGCACTATTTGCTGAAGAAACAGTTCACATTGTTACCAGGAATGCCTGTATTTCTTCATCAGTCTACCTCACTTAAAGTTCCTCTGAAGGTATAGATAATTGTAGTTGAGAGTATACTAGTGACACCTAGTGCTTATCCACTAAAAATGTCTGCATTTAGGAGAACATTTATTTCTTCATGGTTAGCTACGGTTAATCAAGTTCTTGTTTATGTGCAGAAACTGACAATGATAATATAAGTGCTATTTCATGCTGTTAAAGACTAAATGGATAACCTTCCAACATAACCTCTTAACATAATTAAAGCAAACAAATTTGACATTAACATTGTGCATTAAGAGCAAAAGCAGAGAATTAGAGGATCTAGAATGAGAAGACATATGTTTGAATTGCATTTTTATTATTCATAAGCAGATACGAATGCCAAAATGTTGTGGCATATTGGCTTAGTTCATTCATTAGGAGCTAGTAGATGACAAGAGACAGAGGTGGGGTCTCTGACCACAAGCAAAAAAGACATAACTAAAACTCTTTGTTATTAATGAGTTGATTCTGAGAGGATTCTTTGTACCTTAGGTCAGATTCTGAACTATGAAAGAGCTCAGTAGGCAATGCTTTCGTTGCAAGGCTTGTCACTGAAATTAGGTTGACGAGTCTCAGCATCTTCTCTCCTTCCCCAGTCGAGGAAGAAAATCTCAGTTCCCAGTCCTAGGTTATATAGCCCATAACAGTGCCAAAATGTCTGCTCACACCCAATCAACATATCTCCCAATCTGCTTACCATTCCTATTACACCATGGTTAGAGATTCTATGCCCTTAACCTATGAAAACCTGGGTACAGGTTGAGCATCCCTAATCTGAAAATCCAAAATCTGAAATGCTCCAAAATCCAAATATTTTTGAGTGCTGAAATGATGCCACAAATGGAAAATTCTACACCTGACCTTAGGTGATGGGTCTCAGCAAAAAACACAGTCAAAACTTTGTTTCAGGCACAAAATTATTTAAAATATGTTTATAAGGTACATAAGAAACATAAACGAATTTTGTGTTTAGAGAGGTCCCATTCCCAAGATATTTCATTATCTATAGGCATGTATTCCAAAACCTGGAAAAATCCAAATTCCACAACACTTCTGGTCTCAATAATTTCAGATAAGTGATACTCAACCTGTATGTATGTATGTATGCATGTATGTACCTGTATATGTATCTGTCTAACCCTACCATATTATACACATTTATGTGTGTGCATATATATACATATATATACACACATATATACACATACATATATACAAATATATGTATGTGTGTATATATATATCATATGTTAGGTTCCAGATTCTGGAAATAAACTAATAAAAAGAATAGATATCTTTCCTAATGGAGCTTGTGTACAAGTGTGATACATGGATAATCACTATAATAACAACAATAACAAAGATAACTTTAGATAGTGATAAGTACTAAGGAGAAAAAAAAAAGGTGGGGTAGTGTGAGACAGAGTGATGAGAGAAGAATGAGAAAGCAAATTTATCCTGAGGTGGCCAGGGACAACCTCTCTAAGGGAGGTGACGCCTGAACTGAGAGCTGAATGATAAGGCGGATGAAGGCATGGGGAAAATGAGGCACCAGCAGGTAGAAAGGCCCAGAGCTAGGAATAATTGTGGCTTACTTAAGGAACAGAACGAGAACAAGTGTGGCAGGAGCAGTGGTGCACAACACGGTGGCAAGAGAGTAATAGAAGATCAGGTGTGAGGGAAAGGCTGCAGTGAGATCTTGCAGATCATTCCAGGCTGCAGTTTTGTGCCTTTGAAAATTCATGTACTGAAGCCCTAACCCCTAGTGTGATGGTGTTGGAGGTGGGGCCTTTTGAAGGTGATGAGGTTTAGATGAGCTCATGAAGGTGGGACCCTCAGCAAGGGGATTAGTGGCCTTATAAGAACAAGAGAGAGAGGCCATGTGAGCACACAGAGAGAGGGTGGACATCTACAAGCCAGAGGAGCAGGTGCTCACCATGCACTGAGTCTGCTCTCACCATACACCAAATCTTTGACCTTGAACTTCTCAGCCTGCAGAACTGTGAGAAGTAAAGGTCTATTGTTTACTTCTCCCAGCATATGACCCAAAACCCTTGGGTTGCTATTTAGTTATAGCAACCCAAGCAGATTGAGACACAGGTAATGGCCTGAAATTTGAAGTCTATGGATATGAAATCTAAGGAAAGTAGCAAACCATTGGAAGATTTTTGGCCAGAGAAATATCTATATCTAAAATATATATCTTTCTGGCTAAAAACTATGTGTATATTTATATATATAAAACCATATATATTTATATATTACCTATCATATATATGTATAATGTGTGTTTATCTATATATACATACCTAAGTAAAACATATATAGTAGTATTATGTGGATATGGATATGAATAGAAAATGTAGTATTATATGGATATGTATATAAAATGTTTTGATACCCAGCACAGTACCCTGAACATCCTTGGTGTTTAATAATATTTGCTGGTAGTGACAATCCTAAGAGTGAAAGTAACTATGTGGTTGTGTATAGATACACACGTTATCATTTTATTTGAGAACACTATGGCTATCATGTAGATAATACATAATGGGGTAAAGATTGGAAGCAAGATGGCGTGTCATTTAACATCTATTTTAGAAGAAAGGACAAATGAATAACAAAAGCTAAAAAGTGCAAAGAGTATAGCCTACATAGGTTGCTAGGCAGCTTTGATACTAATAAAGATTTTCCAGTAAGTACATGTATTGCATGTTTAGAATGCTTTTAAGGAGGGAGCCAGGATAAGTCAGTGGACAGTGGACTTGGAAAAGCTGTATCCTGCAATTCTACTGTCTTTGGGGAATTTATGCTATTACCCTCCTTCTGGTGTCATATATCAAGTCACTTGAGATGTCACCTCACATAATTTAAGGCTGCAAAAGATAAACCCACTCCATCTCTGTGTACCCCATATTGAGTGTTTGAAGGGCAGGCCAATGATTATTTATTTCCCTGAAAACCTCCATGCCTGGAGACATAGCAAGAAATACCTCGAGCAACTTTGTGGAAGGGCTAACATAAACTTCCATGCAACATCAGAACTGGTTTTTTTCTTTTTTTAATTTTCATGTTTTTCTTATATGCCTTAAGTTAAACTTAAGGACACAAAGTCTAGTTTTGGTTTTGTTCTTGCTTTTGTTTTTATGTATCGTTTTGCCATGTTTAGGAATACCACCATAACTTCCACTCATTGTTCAGTTTAAATTTAACATGTTAATAATTTTTGCTGTTTTCTAAACACACACACACACACACACACACACACACACACTTACAGTTACGCAAGTTTCAGTGACACCAACCATTCTGTCATTTATTGGCTTATTTTTCTTTTTCTACTCTCTAGTTAAATGTGAACCCACTAAAGTATCAATGTTAGATTATAAACAATTTGGAATTCTAGATGGCAAGACCTCTTTCTTTTTAGATCCCTTTTGTTTACTCATCATTGGTTACTCAACATCTGACATATATGTCACTTTCTGGATGACAACAGCTGATATGACATGGTTCCTGTCCTCAAGGACACACAGCCTCATGGAGAAGCTTCTAGGACAAAGCTCAGCCGCCCCATTATCTACATTTAAAAAATGAGTGAGGGTATTGTAGTGGTGGTGAGATATCTAGATATTATTTAATTAGGAGTTGCACGACTTATACATGTTCCAAACATTCCCATTTGGGCTTCTGATTCTTTATTCATGTGTCCATTCATTCAAAAAATGTTTCTTCCAAGACTGTGCCAGGTGCAAGATACAGGCAGTGGTGAATTGATAACAGCCAGGCTGTTGCCTGTGGCAGAATGCTTCCCACTCCTTTTAGCACCCATCCCAAATGTCACCTCTTCTGTGAAGCATTTCTTTGTCCACACAAGAACTGTTAGTGAATCTCTCTACTACTCATAAAGAAGCAATAACTTTGTATCTTTGTATAACCTTTATTGTAACACTTCATGTTACCTAACTTAATAAGGTGTGTCATTGACTGTTTTGGTTATTTACATCCCCATATATTACAGGATCCTTGAAACCAGCAATATTGCTCATTTCTCTCCTTCCAAACCTCAAAACTCAAGAATATGTGTGGCACATACTCAATACCATAGCATTGATTAAGTGAAATGCAAAGCTTCTAATAGGAGTTAGTATCCAGGCAGATATTTTAATGATGCCTCTCAATTATCAAATTTCTTAATAAAAAATATACAAGTTATTTTCCCAGTGAGTTTATGGTTTTTTCTTGAATTATTTAACAATATTTATATAAAGCTTACTGTATGCTATACACTGTCCTACACACTGTAGAAGGTAAAATCATTTAAGACTCACCACAGCCCAATGGTCACCCTCATCAGCCTCATTATGCAGCTAATGACCAAGCAAGGAGATGTAGGGAACTTGGCCAAGGTCACAGAGCTGATCGGAGGTAGAGCCCAGTTTTGAATCTCAACAGTCTGATTCCAAAGTCTGTTCTTTTAACCACTATAATACTTGAGCTCACCAACCATGCTGGGCTTTCTCACATTGTTGACTTTTATTGGCTTATTTTTCTTTTTCTACTCTCTAG
>NW_012107709.1:443769-485454 GCF_000951045.1 Mandrillus leucophaeus | reverse complement strand
AAGTGTTGGGGTTACAGGTGTCAGCCACCACGCCCAGACTCAGCACTCTGCTTTAATCTCATTAAATTCTTTCCCTTAGAGACCTCCTTCTGCCTTTCTATCTAATACAAATAACTTTCATAGTATTATTTTCTTGTTTACTTCCTCCCCTTTCAAGGCCCTGCATCTTTTGACTCCAAATTATCTTTGCAACCTCATATCTCGGTTTCCCTTTTCAAATGTTCTGCCCCAGACATACCTTGTAAACAAGGTATGGTCCTTGTCAATCTAGACTCTGTGGTCTTGTTTCTTCTTTCCTGGTCTCCACCAACCTCTACTGTCTACCTGTGAAAATGCTTGCTATATGTCTAAGGAGATGAAACAGTCTCCAGGACATCTTTGCTGTGCCTCCCAGACAACAATGTTCTCTCCATCTCTCTCTGCTGTGTTCCTGTAATTGCCTATTGCCTACACCTTTTATTTGGTACCCTGGCAGCACCTTGTAGTGACTGAGAACACAAGCTCTTGAAACTACACTGCTGGACTCATAGCCCAGCTTTGACGCTTACTTGGTCTGTGACCTCCAACAAATTATGTCATCTCATTAACAAAATAGGGATAATAATAGCAAACTCATGAAACAAATACCAGGATGATCAAAGTAACTAATATCTTCAATAGTTTAAGGTCATGATTAAGATTAGAAACTACCTGGCACATTGCTTTTAACACATGTTAGCTACTATTATCACCTAATTATATAGAGAACCTTGTAACATTTCTGCCTATGATATGTAACTGCTATTGTGTTTCCTATCTTACTTTCCATGCCTTTGTTTCCTACAGTCTGAGATCACCTGACTGATTAGTTTTGCCCACCGTATTGAATTTTCTGAGCCTAGTACCTGAACCGGATCTGAAATTGGACCCGATGAATTGGACTTTGTATCTGGCTTTTCTGGGGCTTCCACTTCTGCCATGTCCAAACCAGTTCTGTTTCTAACTGTTTACCACTGACACAACTGATTCTTTCTTCCTATTATCCTTCAGTGTCAGGACACCTAACAAGGTCTTCTCCATAATTTCCAGAGTCTATCCTACTAGATTTTAAGAACATTAAAAAGCAGAACTATATGTTTTCCTTCTTCGTATTCCCTACAGTGCTAAGCACATCCTAGATGTTCCCAAAACATTTATTGAATAAATTAATGACATAAAAATAGAGGTATTCATGGCTTGTTATTATTTTTCAGTTTCCCAGAAAAGACAACTTACATCAGTGAAATTTGACAGACACCTGTGAAAGTTGTATTTTAGTGGGTTCAAAGAGATAATCAGAACATTTCATTTGATTTGACAAATAACTGAGAACTTTCCCCTCCTACCGGCAGTAACACTTTTAAAAGAGACTCTGTTTCATTAGTAGGGAGAGGTTTTTTTGCTTATGGCTCCTGGAAGACAGGAGTTTGATATTTATTCTCAGGCAATTGGAAAATTGATTCAACTCATTTAGGAATTTAACAATGGATTCATAATAACTCTTCTCAAAGAGTACAAAAGAACAAGTACATCAATTGATCAATAGTACATTTAAGAAGAAAAAGAACCAGAGATCAAGGGAATTTAAAGACACCACTGAAGAGCTCGCTTTCTATTCAGAGAATTAAATCATAAAGTATCTCAGAGGATACAAAACAAATAAAGTTAGAAGTGTTTCCTTAACTTTAGGACACCAATTTTAGAGAGGGGGGCTCAAAACGCCCTCCTATCAGTGGCAAATCAATGTGGCTATCCCACTCAAAACCTCTGGGTCACGGAAAACATTTCATTTAGTCCTGTGGCCAGTCTCTGATGTCTGTTTTAAGAAATTCTGAGTTCCCACAAAGTACACGCCCTTAGCCTTCTCTTGAGGCTCACTAGATTCACTGATGGAAGAATAAACCCCAAGAAGACTCTAATAGAAAAGGGTTTCGAAGGGAAGAGGCTGAGTGGCTGCACGACAGTACATTCCGCCTAGGGAAAATAAGTAGTTTGCCTCCCTTTTGGTTTCTTCTAGAAGAAACACCAGAAGCCTGGGAGAGAATCTTTCCCATCAGTCAATGTCAGGACTTGGTTCAGATCAATACCTAGAAAATTCCAGTTCTAATGGGTTGGGTTCAGATTTTACCAGCTCCAGCTCCACTGACTTCATTCTCTCTCGTTCATCACTTTAGCTTCTGGAATACAACCACCCTATACTCTGTGATGTGTGCATCCCTGTATCTGCCAGTCTTGCTTCTCTGAGAGCAATGGTCTCCTGTGCCACTTGCTTTTACGACATTTACAGTGACATTTGGAGTGGGTGCTAAAAGGACTGGGAGGCATTCTGCCAGAGGCAACAGCCTGGCCGTTCGCTGATATTCACCACTGCCTGCATCTTGCACCTAGCACAGTCTTGGAAGAAACATTTTTTGAATGAATGGACACATGCACAAAGAATCAGAAGGCCACACAGGAATGTTTGGAACATGTAATAAGTAATGCAACTCCTAATTAAATAATATATAGACATTATTTAGACGGCTGAAACCTGGGGAATATTTTCTTTTCTTTCTTTCTTTTTTTTTTTTTTGAGACGGAGTCTTGCTCGCAATCTCTGCTCACTGCAACCGCCGCCTCCCAGTTTCAAACAATTCTCATGCCTTAGCCTCTCAAGCAGCTGGAATTACAGGCACGTGCCACCACTGCTGACTAATTTTTGTATTTTTAGTAGAGACAAGGTTTCACCATGTTGCCCGAGTTGGTCTTGAACTCCTGGCCTCAAGTGATCCACCTACCTTGGCTTCCCAAAGTGCTGGGATTATAGGCATGAGCCACCACACCCAGCCAACCTGGGGAGTATTTTCTACTTGACAAAACTGGGGCAGTCATCTGTAGACCAGTCCGCTGTCTGTATGTAGTGAGCCTCGTCCTGCCCACCTAACCCCTGCCAGACTGGAGGGGGCAGAGCACTCTGAAACTGCTCCTGCCCTGGCTACTCTGCTCGCCACTGCTGCTGCCCCTTGGCCATGACCTTCAGTGATATTGCTCAGCTACCCCCAGCAGCGAGGGCCTCACATCCTTTTCATTAACAAGAAAGTCTGAAGTGTTCAGCTAAGAGTGCAGATCCAAGCCTCAAAAAACAATCGCCCCCTGTGAGGCCTCCCTCATCTCAGGAATGTTTCCCTCTCACAGGGAATACTAGGCAATGTAGTGTTGTGAACGTAAAACTAAGGCTCAGAGTCATGCCCCTTAGATTCTATCTCATCTCCAGCATGGGATCAAGCTCTCTGAGATTCAATTTCCTTCTCTAAAAAAATGGCATAACAATAGCACCACCCTGTATATTTATAGTGTGAGGATTTTAAAAAGTCATCCTCTCCACTGTGTTTCTTCTCTTAAACCAATAGCCAAACAGCAGATCTTTGTAAAGATTCTGACAGGCAAGACCATCAGCCTCCAAGTTGAACCTAGAGGCACCATCAGGATTGTCAAAGCCAAAATCTAAAACAAGGTGGGCATCCCACCTGATCAGTAGTGTCTGCTTTTTGCAGGCAGACAGGAGGAGAATGGCTGCCTTCTCTCCAACAACATCCAGAAAGTGTCCACCTGCCCTTGGCATATGACTGTGGGGCTAGACGATGATCTAGTCTTTCCTCTACCAGCTTGCTGAAGGATACAACCATGCCAAGATGATCCACAGCAAGTGGTCTGCCCACCTGCAGCCCCACATTGTCAACTATTGGAAGAATTGCAGTCACCAAGGTCAAATAAGAGCCCCCTTACTGGCTTCTCTTGCCCTCGCAGGGCAGCCTCCTTCCTGAGCCCCATTGCCCTGGGAACTCAATAAGATTTCTCTTTCCTTGACTGGGAAAAAAAAAAATCATCTTTCTAGAGGTGTTGGCACAGGGTCTGCTCCTAGCATGACCTCCTTGATAATTATCATTATCATTATCATTATCATGGTGGTGGTGGTGAATATATTGCTGCTGCAAAGCCAAGCCATGTTACTAGGTGCTAGCCTGGAGAATGAGCACACTGTTATGCATATCATCTGCTGCCTGCCAATGTGAGGACTCAGCTATGACAACACACCTGCTCTAGTCTCGTGAAGTCTTGGTTCTAAATGTGTTTCCCAGAGAAATGCCCTTTAGGTCCTACTACAACATCTAATTGTATATTTGTGTGTTGCATTATTTCCACAGGCTCTGTTAATTATATTCTAGTGTATACTAAGTTACTCCCAGGTATATGGGTACCCTTAGCCTTCCAGTAAGGTAAGTTACTTGAATAAGACCTCAGGTAATTAATGTTTTCTAAACAATTAAGTGAACAAATAAATTAGTCTCCTCAGACACTCACCAAGTTATTGTCCTTGGGAAATCAGAAGAGTTGGAATAGAAGGAGAGAAAAGAAAAACAGATACCTTAAAATTTTAAATCTAAATAGAGACTAAAGAAATAGGCCAATGTTAATAGGGTAAATGAACTTTCTAATGCTCACTTGGCAACAAAAACAGACAATGGAAATGTAGGGGATATACATAATTAAAGAGAGTTATGTGGAAACCCACATAAGTTCTTTAGGAGGATTTTAAGTGCCTATTGTAGAAGAATTAATGTTATATGGATAGTAGCTGAAATAGCTGTTTTTGAAGTTCATGCAAATATAATGATAATTGACAAGCTTTAAAATGGCAATATAGCAAGAGATGAGGGAGCAGAGAATTTGTTTATTGTCTACATTTACAGAAAAATCTTGAGGTGGAGAGTTAGTTAGTTAAGACTGAAGGTGGTGAAACCACTGCCAGCCTGTCCAGGTCACCACCAGCAACCTTGAAGATCAGCTTGAATATGTCTGTGTCTTTTGTGAAGACATTTCTGCAACACCATTTTGGCCTGTGAACTATTGGTAGAGACAACTTAGATGGGAGAACAGCACCGTGAATGGGCTGTTTCAGTCTTTCAGAAGTGTGCGTGGTGGTGGGGCAGGGCGGGGGATGCACACGTGCACACTGTAGGCATGCTAAATGTTTGAAATGGTCCTTGTCTAATATCTCTCCTTTTGAACATGTTTCCTCCAACATTAGAAGTGAACAGTATCTTTGAGTTCCCATCCATCCTTTAAGAAAACTAAAAAAGCTCGAAGAACTTATTTACAGGTGTTTCTCCTCCTTGAGATCACAAATTTTCTTGTTCTTCAGAGTTCACTCCTAGGTCCTCTTCTTGACTCTCTCCTTTAAAGGATCATATCTACTTCTCTAGGCTTGAATTGTCATCCAAAGATCAACATTGTCAAAGTTCTATATCCAGTCCTGATCTCTCATCTGTGCTTGAAAAGGATGTGTGTGTGTGTGTGTGTGTGTATACTTATATATATAAGTATATATACACACACCTATATATACACACACACACACATATATATATGCCAACTCAGCATGCCCACTTAGATTGCTCAAAGACCCCAAAAACTCAACATGTCCCAAACAACTGAACTCATGACTTCTCCTGTGCTAAGCCTGTTCTTCCTCCACTTTTCCCTATTTTAGCACACAATCCCAGACTAGGAATTATTCTAGATTCCTTCCATTCTCAACTCCCCAAATCCTACTCATTCCACTTCCTAATATCTCCCAAATCCACTTCTTCGCTTCCTCACCCTCCAACATCCCATAATGCCAGCTGCCATCATCTCTAAGAATAATCAAAAAGTCTCATAAATGGTATACCTGTACCCATTAACACCTTCTTCTAGTTTATTCTTCAGATTGTAGCCAGAATATTCATTTTAGAAAGCAAGCTGTTTTAATGTCTCTTCCTTGCTAAATACCTTTTGATAGTTTCCCATTGCTCTGAGAATGGGAAAAAACCCCACATTTATAATCCTTAATATGTCTCCTGGAGTTCTCCGTGATCAGGCTGCCTCCCCATTCTCCTGCCTTACCCATCTCTTCTCTCTACACTCCAGAATTATTGGCCTTAAAAATTTTTCTCTGATGGGTCATTCTCTTTCTTGCACTAGGACCTATTTATACTCTGCCATATAATTTTTCTCCCTCTCCCACTTACTCGGCCTTTTCTTATCTAATGCCTCCTTTATGGTCCAAACAAATTTCACTTCCTTAGGAAAGTATTTATGGACTCTCCAGGACAATTTCCTCTCATGGGCTTCCACTGAGCATTTCTCCTACACAGAACTCAATAAAGTTGTTTGATGACTCTCTTCCCTATCAGGCTGCAATCTCTCTAGTTCAGTGCTGCGTATCTAGCAACCAGCACATTTTCAGGAAAGAAAAGTGGAATGCATGAATACATGTTTTAGTTAAATGATTACAGGCTCAAGTTAAAATCTTGAATCCATTTTTTTATCTTCTGGCAGAGCAGCAAATATCATTACATACTAGCTCAGCTCAAATGTGTTTATCAGATTAGCAGAAAGCAAGGTGTGAAGGAAGAGTAACACCACAGACAAGTAAGCGTTTTCTGTGGCGGGGCTAGGATGCAATAGTGGATGGTGGATGCCTGAAAGGGTGACGCAAAAAAGCACACCAAAAGGGGAAAGAAAAGGTACAGAAATCAACTTTATAGCATCTTGGGAATAACTTGGGCTTCAGAGTCAGAAATATCTGAACCTGAATCCCAGCTCTGCCATGTATAGGCCAATTAATTAATCTGAGTCAATATCTCCTTGCTGTGATTTGAAGAAAATAATACTACATAGAAAGAGTGAGGATTATTCTTTTTTTCTTTCTTTTTTTCTGTTTTTTTTTTTTCTGAGGTGCAGTTTCGTTCGTGTTGCCCAGGCTGGAGTGAAATGGCGCAGTCTCGGTTCACTACAGCCTCTGCCTCTTGTGTTTAAGCAAGTCTCCTGCCTCAGCCTCCAAAGTAGCTGGGATTACAGGCACATGCCACCATGCCTGGCTAATTTTTTTGTATTTTTGGTAGTGACGGGGTTTCATCATGTAGGGCAGGCTGGTCTTAAACTCCTGACCTCAGGTGATCCACCCACCTCAGCCTCCCGAAGTGCTGGGATGAGAGGCATGAGCCACCACGCCCTGTCTGAGGATTTTTCTTTTAAATGGCAGGAAGATTCTTAGCCGAATTGTTAGTTTCCTTCTCTCTAACTCCAGGAGGACACACTTTCCTCTTATGTTTATTATGCATTCAGTGTATCATGCAGGAAAATTTATGGTGAATAAATTGAATGTAAATTGTGTATTAGTCAAGATTCCAGCAGAATACAAAAACCATGCTATGTAGTTCGAGAAACGTTTTTATAGAAGGAACTAGTTAAAATGGTATTAACAGAGTTGGAAATATAAACAGAGAAGTCAAGACAGCAAATAGGTAAGCGGGGATAGGAAGCTGCTCCCCAGGCTGGAGGATCAAAGAAAGCAGGCGAAACCTCTGCTGGAACACAGCTGCTGGGGGAGAAGAGTGGGAGCTGTACCATGGAGGGAGAGGCTGCCAGAGGGAAAGAGCTCCAGTCCACCGAAGAGGCCACTCAAAGCACAGAGAAGGGGGAAGATGCCCTGCATCTCCTCTTCCTCCCTCCTTCCACTCTCTAGCTGAAGGCCAATGGCCAGGGGCTCCTGGGAATTGCAGTTTGCAGAGTCAGACTTCTGAGACTAAAAACAGAGAGTGGAAAGCCAGCAAATAGACCTGAGTACAACAGGCAAATGACTGGCACAAATGGCAAACAAGGGTAATGAGAAGTGATTTACTTGAACTCTGCTACCAATGACAAGAGAACTACTTAGCTATTGTGAAACTCCATAGACCAATACAAGAAGGATTATTAATAACAGTAATTTCACTTTTTGTGCTTTACAAAGCATTTTCAAAAGGTAAAATGGGATAATGGAAAGAAAACAAGCTTGGAAGGAAATAGCCTTGGTGTGTAAACAATTTAAACACCGGCCAGGCGCGGTGGCTCAAGCCTGTAATCCCAACACTTTGGGAGGCCGAGACGGGTGGATCACGAGGTCAGGAGATCGAGACCATCCTGACTAACACGGTGAAACCCCCTCTCTACTAAAAAATACAA
This sequence comes from Mandrillus leucophaeus, assembly GCF_000951045.1. Classification (NCBI taxonomy): domain Eukaryota; kingdom Metazoa; phylum Chordata; class Mammalia; order Primates; family Cercopithecidae; genus Mandrillus; species Mandrillus leucophaeus. The sequence goes on along the minus strand of NW_012107709.1, from coordinate 477,408 downwards.
AAAACTAGCCGGGCGAGGTGGCGGGCGCCTGTACTCCCAGCTACTCGGGAGGCTGAGGCAGGAGAATGGCGTGACCCCGGGAGGCGGAGCTTGCAGTGAGCTGAGATCCGGTCACTGCACTCCAGCCTGGGCGACAGAGCAAGACTCCGTCTCAAAAAAAAAAATCAAAAAACAAAACAAACAAACAAAAAAAAACAATTTAAACACCAAGATGTAAAAAAGTAAAGCAAGTGTCTTATAATATTTTTTCCACTTCAAAATAAATGACCGCTGTTACCAAGTTGTTAAAAATCTTATAGAAATTATTGATATATATGTCAAATAGATGTGTATAGAGATATACAACTTATAAAAAAATGCTAGACATATGCTTTTGAAACTTTGTACCCACTTCAAAATATATCTTTGTCCTCTTAATCACATATATAATTTAATCTTAACTATTTTAGTGGCTGCAGAGTACGGTACCATATACTCAGATCACAATTCACTTACCCAATTGCCTATTGGGAGTCATTTGTAGTATTTTTAATATTTTTTCTACTGCAAATAAGGTTGGAAAGAGTACGTTTGTATAAATACTGGCAGGATAAAGTTCTAAAAGTGGAATTGCTGGGTCAGAGAGTAAAGGGTTGTACATTTTAATATATATTACTAAAAGGCAATCCAAATTTTCCTTCAATTTATATTCTCTTCAAGAGTAGATAGAGAACTTTTTTCATATGCTCCTGACAACACCATGGTTTTTAAAATCATATCTAACCTTTTGAAACATATACACATGAGAAAAAAAATTCCATAATTATTATTATTTGCATGTCTTCATTGGTTAGGTTTAACACATAAGAGCACTTGGGCAGTTACTATTTTTCGTGAACTGCCAATTCATATCCTATGCCAAGTTTTCCATTAGGTGATTTAAAAAATATGTTTGCTGGTTTGTAAAATAGAACAAACTTTATCTAAGGTTGTTAGGTGTTGTAATTTTTTTTTCTTTATTTGCCTTTAGTCTTCTGGATTTTTATGTTATTTGCCGTGCAGAAATTTGCCATTTACAAGCTGTAGAGCCTTGAGCAAGTCAATTAAATGTAACTTGCCTCTTATTAATTTATTCATCTGAAAATGGGGAATAACGATATGCTCTTCGCATGTTTGAAGCATCTCTCAGATCACCTGTATACATTTTCTTTGACTAGAACATAAGTAGTCACTTTTATTGTTAAACTTTTTTTTATGTTACAACATCTTATTTGAAATAAGTAACAACTTTATGAAGCGGGTGTGGTGGATCTTCATATCGTCATTTTTCAAATCAAAAGCTGACACTCAGAAACTTTTCCTGAGTCTATTATAATCAGACAACTGTAAATAATATTGGTGGGCTGGGGGAGGTCCCCAAACGCTGGTAGGACTTTGACCTCAGCCAGTGTCCAGGCCCTTGGCACCATCGTGAGAAGGAATTCAAAGATGAGTCAGAAAATACTGAAAGTATGGAGATTTATTGCAAGTGAAAATTATACACCCAAGAAAGAAGAGTGTGGAGTTCTCAAGAGAGACTCACTCAGTAGGGTTTGGGGTTTCTATCTTTATGGTTTTCTTTAACCAAAGGGTGGGATATTCATGAAAAGTCCTGGAAAAAGTTGATTTCTCAGAACTGTGGTGCCGCCCTTTTTTCACAACACATGTGAGTGTTCATGCACTGGTGGGTGTGTGATTACGTTAATGAGTATACAATGAGGTCCTAGGTGAAACCAAGGTCAAATCCAGTGCCATGTTGGTTCCGGTTGGTCTTAGCCAGCTTGGTCCACGCCCTGGTTTTTCAGGATCTTACCAGTCCTTAGCTTCTGCAGCTATTTCAAAGTTTCCTTTTGCTAGTAATGTGAAAATGCTGCCTGGAATTTTCTATTCTCCTGCAACCACCTTGTATTATTCCTGACACATTAAGATTTAGAGATTCAATTTTTGGTTCATGGTATAAAAAATAAATGCACTTACCATTTTACCACTATGCTTTTTGGTGGTTGGATGTTAAGACCAAAAGGAAAGATCCTCTACTACTTATGAAAAGAAGAGACTCCTGCAGAGCTATGTTAATAGTCAGTTGAGACAGCAGCAAGGTGGACTTTACAGGGTTTTTTCAAATTTGTTTTAAATTAACGTATTAACTAACACACAAAGACATTTAATCACTGTGGCTGTGAATATAGTGAAAGGAGGGAGGGATAGTTATGAGGTCTTTTTCAGGTGCATTTTATAGCATTATCTTCCATTCAGCTCCTGTTTACTGCCTAAAGTGACAGCCTGGTCTTCATACATGCAAAAAGACAATTATTTATTGTGCACAAATTTCTTCAACCAAACTTTAAGAAACAGGATGTCTGAATACAGAAAACTGATATTTTCCAAAAATATCATGTTGGAATATGCAATCATATTTCTTAGCTTTTCATCTCCTATTCCGGGAAAGTCACCTGTGACTGGAAAGAAGATTTAATAATGAAGGTTGATCATGTAGAAAAAGAAAAACATACACATAAAAATGCAAATGCCCGGCATATAGGACATTATCAGTAAGCCAGATGAAAGTTTAAGCACTTCAAATATCCTAGGGACTTCAGTTGCTCTAATAAAATGGAAATGCTTCCAGACATATGCTTAGAGAGATTATTTCAAGCTTTATATAGATGTAAAACGTTTTAGTTGTAGAGGCAAGAATGGAAGCCTAGGCTGGGCGCAGTGGCTCCTATCTGTAATCCCAGCACTTTGGGAGGCCAAGGTGAGCAGATCACCTGAGGTCAGGAGTTCAAGACCAGCCTGGCCAACATGGTGAAACCCCATCTCTACTAAAAATACAAAAAATTAGCTGGGAGTGGTGGTGGGCGCCTGTAATCCCAGCTACTCGGGAGGCTGAGGCAGGACAATCACTTGAACCCAGGAGATGTAGGTTGCAATGAGCCAAGATCGCACCATCGCACTCAACCCTGGGGGACAAGAGCAAAACTCTGTCTCAAAACAAAAACAGAGCAAACAAACAGAGAATGGAAGCCTAAAGCCGACGAGACTAATAGCTTCTGAAACTTCACACAGACACTAAAGATTTTTCACAAAAATAATAAGGTAAGCCCTGTGGTTCCGCACTGAAGAGAGACATAGCTGTTTGGGTACTTGGAAGGTGGAACAAGCCATTAAAAGGAGAAGGCACTGCCAGCAGGCACTGTTATGGTCTTCAGAACATCTTTGGAAACAAGAACGTATCTCCATTATGGTCCATTGCACTAACTCTTCCAGAGAAGTGCCATCTTGGAAAACTACCTGCACGGTAGACTTTACAACAAAAGCTAGAGACTTTTAAACTTTATAACTTTATTGGAAGTAAATTTTAAACAATTAAAGATGCATGATTCTTCAGTCAAGGAATATGTTAACGTATTTTAGAAACCTATTTATCTGGCCAAACATCAGCCTGAGTTTGCCAAGAGGCAGGAAGATCTGTCAGACAGAGTGAAGTTAGGTGTTTCAGCTTTGATCTGGTCTAGGGAGAGTCTGAGCTGCCTCTATTCAATCTACACAAGTACAGACCTCAGAGGCTTTCCCTACTACATCATTACTATCTGTCTAGGTGTCCGGAGACCTTCTGTCTCCAAAGGGGTTGAGTTTCCTGCGGTACTAAAAGATGGGTTGTTCATATAAGAAGGAAGACACAGTCTCAGTCCATAGATGGGGATCACTATGATTGAATGTGATTCTACTGTCAAAGAATGGTGGGAGAGCCTTCTTTAATGGCCATGGAAACTGTGTTTAACTTGTCATTTCAGTACAAGCAATCACATTTCCTCGAATGGAAACGTATGTGATAGTTTATGGGTTATTTCTTGGTTTCCGTGTAGTTTTCAGCACTGTGGAGACTAATTGCTCAGGTACCGACAGTACCTGGATGCTGATGCTCCTCCTATCATTCAGATCTGCTTCTCTAGGACTAGATCACTGATCCCTGCTCACAACATGCTCTTCTGTCTTTTGTCTTCTTTCCCTAAACTCTTCATTTAGAAGACTATGGTCGAGATAGCCAGGATCTTCAGCTATTCTTCAAGAGCCATTCTTTTTATTTTTTTCTCTCTTTTTTTTTTAGAAGGAGTCTCACTATGTTGCCCGGGCTGGAGTGCAGTGGTGCGATCTCGGCTCACTGCAAGCTCCGCCTCCCGGGTTCACACCATTCTCCTGGCTCAGCCTCCCTAGTAGCTGGGACCACAGGCACCCGCCACCACGCCTGGCTAATTGTTTTTGTAGTTTTCAGTAGAGATGGGGTTTCACTGTGCCAGTCAGGATGGTCTCGATCTCCTGACCTTGTGATCTGCCGGCCTCTGTCTCCCAAAGTGCTGGGACTACAGGTGTGAGCTTCCGCGCCCGGCCCAAGAGCCACGCTTTTTGTCCCAACCTAGATATTAAGTCTAAATGGCAACAATTTTTTTTGATTTTTTATTTCTCCTACTTTTTTTCACTAAGGCAGTAGCTATAGGATATGGAATTTGTGGAATGGAATTGGACCTGGAAGTTCACAGGAAACAGAAAAATACATGGACTGGAAACACAATCGCTAGTGTATTAAATTTGTACTCTGCCTCATATTCATTTTAAGAATTTGAGGCTATTTTTTGTGATTAAAACTTAAGGAAAATTGCAAACTACAGACTTGCCCAGTTTATATTTGAGCTTTTAAGAGACTATACTTCAAAAATAGCATGGACTAATAGTAATGCTTCAAACCCATAAACATCCTCATTTGAACATTATGTCAGAGAGGGTTGGATGGAACTTGTTCTGTCACATGGTTGTTGTTAGAATAAAGCAGAGAGAGAAGAGAGAGTTCCACAGTCTGGATGCATTGTGCTTTTGAAAAGAAAAAGGAAGGTTACCTGCAGTAGGCCTTCCCACCAGAGAGCAATCGCAATGTCCAGTTGGTTCTCATGCCTTTGATCGTTCTTGACTATATCTAGCTCTCCTGCTGAGTTCTTGTCTCAGGCTCACAGATTCACATTAACTCAGGCTGCAGTGAGGCAGATTTCTCTTACTGAGAGGGAGCTGTTTTGATCTGTGCACTTTATCTTTAAAAGGTTTCCTGAAAGCCTATCTTGCAGCATTTCCCAAATCATGTTCCACAGGATCCTGGTATCCAGTGAGATGTAAAAAGGTGTTGCATAGATAAAAGGGATCTGTAGTCAAACTATTCAGTGATATTCTGCAAACTTTACCTCTTATCATAAAGATTCAGAATTCAATTAACATATAAAAGGTTCAGAGAAAATCTACATAAAAGAAACCTGTCTAACTTTGATAAACCCCGGTATTTCCCAAATTTTGCAAACACAATCTTAGTTTTATTCATCTAGTATCAATAAATATCACATGAACCACATTTTGCAAAAGGCTGCTGTATATATATGACATAATTTATTCAGATATTTGATTCCACATACCCCTTTCAATAAAGATAGCAAGTATTTCTATGTAGGACAAAAATCATAAAATATTCAGAAGCATGAAAATATTTTTTACTTGTGGAAACTTTTCTACACACTAACTTCAGAACTTTAAGTGGTCCTTGAACAACCTGGACTGCTAATGTTTAAAGGCTGTGACACCATTAAAATGTATTTGTATTGACATCACCTTCATTATAAAAGCCATCGACCCTCTTTAATGTAAGGGGCTCAAGTAAGAGGTAGATTCAGCTAAGTTAGGGGCAGATGAACCACATAGAATTGTGCTGCATGGTACCCTACGCTCAGAGTGAGATTTTGAGGATTGCGAAGATTGAAGCCCAAGGGTAAGGCAAGCTGGCAGACAAACTAAGCAGGCAGTAAGGAGCCAGTGGAGTTCAGCCACAGGAAAGCAAGTTAAAGCAACAGATCAAATTCTAGGATCCTGGAAAAATGCAAACAAACACTAGAGCAGAAGGTTAGGCAAGGTGGGGAGAGGGGCAGACACACAGAAACATGGGTGCAGGAACACAGGCAGGCTGAAGAGCAGGCACGTGCACTAACAAAAAAGACCTAGCAGCACATGTCTGCTACAATAAACAACTTTCAAAGGAAAGCCTTCCTCTCAGGACAGTTGATGACGGCAGGCAGGGCTATTCCAAAGTCGGAGGGCTGCGGCTGTTAAGTAGCTTATCTGGATAAGGAGGGAAAAAGACAAGCACAACAATTATATGATAAGGCAGAAATCAACCGAATGTTTTCTTGTATTTAGAGGAAGCAGGATTTGATTACTTTTATGGGTGACTCATCATTTTAATTATCATTTATAATATAATTCCAGTTTTACATTTTTTATGTACAAAATTATAACAAGTTATAGTATGAAAATACCCATATCAATGAACAGGCTAAGCATGCCCATCATATATGTGTCCTTTATGAGAGATGACAAATTAATATTAAAATGTTAACCAATGCCGATATCAACAAAAGCCAATATCAACAAATGCAAATGTCAATGCGAAGAGTCAGACTTAGAGTGGACATCACTGTGCACAAGAATTGCATATAAAATGTTAAGCATTTTTCATATACATAATTGTAATGCAATTTATTTGAATGAATTGAGTGGTGTCTTATGGTTTTTAAGTTTTTATTTTTATGAAGTTTATTTTTAATTTAGTAAAACATTTGATTCTAACCCATAGGTCATTATTAATACAAATTGTGTGATATTCACCATGTTACTCTTTTGAGGGATGTGCAAGCTGTACAAAACAGTAATAACAATGGTTTTGCCATTAGTCTGGTTAGGAGAGGCACTAGGGTCAATCCCTGCCAAATACTACTCAGTACATCCTTACATCGTTGGTCCTGCAACGATGACCATGTCCTACTTCCTAGAACCTGTGCGTATGTTAGGTTATGTGGCACAGGGGAATTAGGTTGCAGAAGGAATTAGGTTGCTAATGAGGTAAACTTGAGATGAAATCATCTTGAATTATCCTGGATTATTTGGGTAGGCCAATTGTAATCATGGAGCTCTTCAAAGTGAAAGTTGGAGGCAGGAGACACAGAGAGAGAACTAGAGGGGGAAGCAGAGAATGGGTGGCGTGGGAAGAACACAGCCTGATTTTGCTGGTGTTAAGACAGACAAAGATGTCACAAACCTGAATGGGGCACTCTCTAGAACCCAGAAAGGACAGAGAAACAACTTCTCCTGGAGTCTCAAGAAGGCACACGGCCTTCCCGACACGTTGATTTTAGCCCAGTGTGACCCGTTTCGGAATTCCAACCTCCAGAATAGTAAAGAATAAATTGTTGTTGTTTTAAGCCCTGTGTTTGTGATGATTTGTTCTGGTGATTATGGTGCCATAGAATCCTCTTATGCCACCAGAGTTTCATTATCTTCCTGCTGATGGCAGAAGTGCAAAAGAGTGAGGAGAAGGCCCCAACGCTCTTAAAGCCTCAGCCCAGGCCTGTCACCTCTACTTAGCTTACTATCAGTGGGGTGAGGAAATATACATCACCTTCTGTGGAAAGAACGTCAAAGTCATACAGCTAAAGACGTGGAGACAGGGAAGGGTAAAGTCTTGGACACAGTAAAACAACTTACTGCAGGGGACATCTTACTGCGGTAACATCTTACTGCAGTCACGCATTCATAACTCTTATGAATGGAGATTAACTACTAAATGTTCCCCATCTTAAATTAGAATTCAGGCATTCCCTCCTTTAAAATGAGCACCATGCTGCACTCATTATATTGGAAAATCATGAAACTTCAACAATTTTACTGCTACATGGGAAGGGTGAAAATGATTTGTTTGCGGGGCATTTGCACTGGTACAGCCATTCCAAAGAGCAATCTAGTGACACTTATTGAAATTAATAATGTATTTTATATATTCTGTCTCCCAGCAAGGCCTGTCTGTCCATCCCTCAGGAAAATTCAAAAAGTTGTACAACAAAACAGACACAGGTGAGGGGAAATGTATTGAAGTGTGGCTAAATGTTGCAAAGAGTACCCCACTGGTAGGAGAACCAAGTACAAGATGTGACAGAGGCATATTATGGCTTATGTCATATACTATGTGGCAGTGAAGAGTAATGAGTGAGATGCACATACAGAAACATGTATAGATTACAGAAACATATGTTGAGTGGGAAAACAGAGAGAGACAGGGAAATCTCACAGCATAATACCATCTATGCATAATTAGGTGCCCACATAGCACTGTGTAGTTTTCAAGCATCTGTAATTATCTAAATAAATATGTAGCAGGTGGATTGCAACAAAATATATTAAATACACAAATAGGTGCCTATGTGGGGGTTTGGAAATGGGATTGAAAAAAACAGGAAACTCAAAAGATTCTTAAAAGAGAGGCCCTGACAAATGGATGATGACAATAGTAACTCATAAACTAAGTACTGGCTAAAGCAAATTCGGCACACCTGATCCTTAAAAGCGTGGGAGGGAGAGAGGAAGAAAGGGAAAGACAGAACCTAAGGGAAGACTCCAGGAAAGAAGTAGAGGAGGTATTTGGCAGTCAGGTAACAGCTTCATAAAGCAGCTAAGTTTCTACATCACGGTTCTTATTTTCTATTAATTTTTTTATTTGGGAGGAGATGGCAATGCTTTCTAGCCTTCCTTAATAGCACTGTGTGTATGTGTGTGTGGGTGTGTGTGTGCGCGCGCGTGTGTGTGTAGCAGCACTCATATATATATATATATATATGAAACGTCTCTGTGAAATTTCTCTATAGCTATTTCATTTCAACTGTTCTTAGTAAGTAGTTTCTGAGAGCTATTTGACTTCAAGGGTTAATTTTTAAACCTACATTTCAAGGTTTTCCTTTTCAAAATGCATCTTTCTTGTGAATAAATATGGCAGAATGAGGCAGCTGAAGTGATCAGTTACCCTGGGTGTGTCCTCAATCATGGAAACTTTTCTCTGCAGGATGGAAATTGCTTTCATCTTTCAAAGTAAAGCCATGGAGAGAAGGCTGGACCAACCAGGCTGTTGAGAAATTAGAGAAAATCTCAGTCTTTCAATGAGAGGGACAATTGAAGAAGCTTCCCAGGCTGCAGCTACTGTGATGCCATTGCGTTGGCTTCAGAAGTTAGCTACACCTCATGCTGCTGCCGTCCATGCTGACTGCAGTCCCCTGGGCATGTTTACGTTTTGTCTGAGTTCTTAGCACTCATTTTTTCTGGCATTCAGGTTTCCCATCTGTAACCACTCTTGCCAGAGGTAGAGGCTTTGTCAAGATTGAGGACTATGCTGGACACACAGTAATTCCATTATCACCAGATAAATTCGTAATGAATGAACACATGATGCTCTGCGCTCTCTCTCTTTCTCTCTCTCTCTGTACACACACACACACACACACACATATACATCATACCTATATTTCCCCTGGAGATCTATTCTGTCATTTCTCTTACTACCATTCACTCCCTTCCCATTTCTGCTGGAATCCTGAATCACCAGCCTGCCTCTCTCACTCTTGCCAAAGCTCCACCACCTGTGGGTCTCCACCGGCCTCTCTCTTCAGCTTGCACAAGACCAAGATGCAGGAGCTGCAGCATTCAGGTAAATTATGTAGGGGAAGGGTAGGATATGATGGGAAACCAAAGCAGAGATCCTTTTCTCCTAGAATATCCTGGCCTGGATTACCAATATTTTTGGCATTTAGGCACTCACTGGACTGGCAGGGCAGGGTATAAACGGGGCTGGCTGCTTGCCAAGCTGTTATCTCCCTTAACCAGTCTGTCAGCAGTTCTCAGGGAAAACACAAAATCTTTCCCACAAAGGTGCAGAGAAGGCACTCTGATTGTATTTCATCATTTTAAAAGAAAAGACGATTACTTCAAAGAGGTAACTATGCTGCTGATGGGATTTCAGGCTTTGGTAGACACAATATTTTAAAAATCCAGAGCATTTCCACACATAAGAAAACAGACAGATGTACCCAAACATTGCCTCTCTTTCAACCCATTTCAAATGAGGAGCAGGATTAGCACTTCTCAGAGTTCAGGGTAAGTAATCCACTCATCAAGGTGTCCGTAAACAATGTGCAGGAGTAGGAGGAAGGGTTTCATGTTACCCAGTGGATCGCATTTTACTTCAAAATTTCACCTCTGACTCTACCCTCAATCCTCCACGAACATACCTTGGTCCCTTCTCCCAATCTCCAAACTTGCCACTGGCACCCCTCTGACCTAACAACAAGGCTTTCCTATTGGGCTCCTCCTCCTCAGAAGACAAGGAGAGTTTTCTGTCACATATAAAACAGGTCAGGCTGTGAGATAAGAACTGGAAAGTTGGGCTTTTTCTCTTTGTGTATGTAAATTCTTAGTTGAATATGCATGTAATGTTAAAAAAGACTCTTCGTGGATATTTACCAGTTCAAATGCTTTTTCCAGATTGTTTTCCAGCATGAAAAAAAAAAGCAATTGGAACCAGCCTTAAATTAGAATTAAAAACAGATACTTTTAAAAAGTGTATGTAAAAAAGCTCTAGGTTACTGAGATTCTTTAATCACGACAACTTTAAAATGTGCCATCTGTGGGCAGCAATAGGGTTCTCATCAGTTGAAAGGTGAAGGTTAATCGTAAGCCGCTGAAGAGCTGACTCCAAGCCTAGCTCTGAGTGGAGAATGTATTACATAGTCATGATCTTATTTAGCATGCAGGGTAAATCGCCTCATTAGGAATATAATGTGAAGGAGATTCACAACTTTTCCAATGGGTCAGAGGGGTCAACTAAGGAAAAGAAGGAGGGCAGTCGTGGAAATAAGACTCTGGCTCGCTGTGGGTGTATGCCTGTCTTGTCTAGTGCCTATAAACTTACTCATTTTAAGAATGATATCTGTCGAGAAAGGAGAAAAGGCCCCATGAGAAGGTGAAGACCCAGAAAAACCTTTCAGAGGTTTGTTCCAGAGGTCATAGGTATGAAATGCAGTCACAGACAGCCAGTTGAGGGAGTCTGAAAGGCAAGGGTGAGAAAGGGTAGCAAGAGGTAACAATCGCTTCAATTAACAGTAGCTTTCATTAACCCTGAGCTGGCCCTCAGCACAGGTGGGAGGAAAGGAAAGGTGGTTTTCTTTCGTCCAGTTTTCTTTCTTTATCCTGTAGGAAATCTTTTCCTTTACTCATGGCCCAGAATAATTTCTACCCTGAATGGCCCAAATCCAAACTTTCAGCACAGTAATCTTTATGAAACTCCTCTGATGGCTTAGGGCTCATTTTGGGTAGGATCTTGACCTTTCCATCTTTCCCAAGGTTGCCTGCTTCCTCTAGGGCAGTCACGGCTTATCCTTTCTGGCTCCTCTTTTACCACCTTCTACTGGAATTTACCTGACCTCTTCTCAGCTTGGCAGGCTCTAGAGAGACTGACCTCTGCAGATGGTTTAAAGGGAGAAGCACGAGGGTTCACAGTTCACAGGGCTGCCAATCAGGCCTGTGCAGGTAAGAAATGTATTCTAGCAGTGGTCTCCTGGAGGCTTCACTTCCTGTTGCTTTCTCCCACGAAACAATGACTTTTTTTCCTTTCTTTTTTTTTGAGACAGGGTCTCTCTCTGTCACCCAGGCTGGAGTGCAGTGTGTGATCTCGTCTCACTGCAACCCTCTACCTCCCAGGCTCCCGTGATCCTTCTGCTTCACCTTCCTGAGTAGCTGGGATTATAGACAGGTGCTACCAGGCATGCCCAGCTAATTTTTGTATTTTTAGAAGTAGTAGAGATGGGGTTTCACCATTTTTCCCAGGCTGGTCTCAAACTCCTGACCTCAAGTGAGCCGCCCACCTCAGCCTCCCAAAGTGCTGGGATTATAGCATGAGCCACTGTGCCTAGCCTTAAAAGAATGGTTTTAGTAGACATTTCAGAGACGCTGGGTTCCATTTAAGGTACAAGGGACAAAAGATAATACTCTTGGCATTAGGTAAAAAGGATAATGAAGAAGCAGTTTTTCTAGGCTTAGAACTATTTTTCTAAGACATGGAAGAGACACGGTTTTAAGGGTTCCTAAAATACCAATAGATATTAAAGAGAGTAATGCCTTTTCCATCATCATATCCCTCGGAAAGGAGTATCCAATGACTTAGGAGGTAAATCTCTAATGTTTCAATATTGAGAATTGATAGTGTTAACTTATCAAGCAATCAAATTTCTTACATAATATTGGCATTTAAAGATGCTGGGAAACTTTCAGGAACTACTTAATTTTACTCAACTCTATCTGTGACTCTGGCAAAATAACTTTGCTAATTTTAAAAAGAGGTAAAAATGATCTCACATGTACGTAACATTAACCACTATCATAGGGTAAGAATGAAGTTAGGGAACTTGAAGATTGCAGAGTACTTGCAATGAAGTTAGGGAACTTGAAGATTGCTTTGCGTGTAGACAGGGAACTATAAAAATGTCACCACTGAGTAAAAATGACCGAGACTTTAGTTCCAACTCCTCTGTGGAAGCTTGTCATTTTAATTTCAGTGTCCTGATTTTTAAAAGAGAGTAAACTACAGGGTCTTAAGATTTAATCCATTTTGTCATTTTTAGTCATTCGATAAGTTATACTGTGGCATTTGAATAATGTGTTCCTGGCATGTGATGAGCAAAATGTGTAATATACACAGAAATAAAAATAAGGCAAGTAGGTCTCTATAGAGCAGCCATTGGCCATTTCAGAGTCTAAGGTCTTTACCAGTAAAGAAAACTGTTGTTTGGTTTCCATTGTAGCCTGGTGGCTGGCAGATAATCCCTGCCTTATTCTGTGAGAAAGAAAAAAAAAATCAGAGGGTTAAGAATGCGATAATAAGGAGATATTATAAAATTATTTTCTGACTCTGGTACTAAACATCCTAATTCCAACTGTAAATACCATTGTTGGTAGCTAATGTAACTTTTATTCCGTAGAAAACTCAACAGTCTAAAAGAATATAGGGAGACAGAACCCAACCTAGAAGAAATGGACAAATTCCCAGACACATCAAGGAATTCGTAGACAACCTATCAAAACTGAATCATGATTAGATAGAAAATCTGAACAGACCAATATAAGTAAAGAGATTAAAGCAGTAATAATACAAAAATTAGCCAGGCGTGGTGGTGCATGCCTGTAATCCCAGCTACTCAGGAGACTGAGGCAGAAGAATCACTTGAACCCTGGAAGTAGAGATTCCAGTGAGCCAAGATTGCACCACTGCTCTCCAGCCTGGGTAACAGAATGAGACTCTGTCAAAAGAAGAAGAAGGAGAAGGAGAAGGAGACGAAGAGGAAGAGGAAGAGGAAGAGGACTCCAGCAAAAAAAGCTGTTGGAATTAATAAATGAATTCAGTAAAGTTACAGGATATATAATTGACATGGTTTGCATTTTTGTCCCCGCCCAAATCCCATGTTGAATTGTAATCCTGAACACTGGAGGAGGGGCCTGGTGGGAGGTGATTAAATCTTGGGGGCAGATTTTCTTCTTGCTGTTCTCCTGATAGTGAGTGAGTTCTTACGAGATCAAGTTTTTTTAAAAGTGTGTAGCACCTCTCCCTTTGCTCTCTTCCTCTTTTTCTGGCCATATAAGATGTGCCTGCTTCCCCTTCACCTTCTGCCAAAATTGTAAGTTTCCTGAGGCCTCCCCAGTCATGCTTCCTGTACAGCTTGTGGAACTGTGAGTCAATTAAACTTCTTTTCTTTATAAATTACCCAGTCTCAGGTAGTTCTTCATAGCAATGTGAGAACAGACTAATACAATAATCAATACACAAAAATTAGTAGCATTTCCATACACTAATAGCAAACTATCTGAAATAGAAATCAAGAAAAACATCCCATTTATAATAGCTACAAAAAGTAAAAATAAAATACTTTGGAATGAATTTAACCAGGGAAGTAAAAGACTTACAGACTGATTAAGACAAACAAAGAATTTACTAGGCGTGGAGGCACATGCAAGTAGTCCTAGCTACTCAGGAGGCTGAGGCAGGAGAATTGCAGGAACCTAGGAGTTCAAGACTGCATTGAGCTTGTTCACATCATTGCACTCTTACCTGCAGGCAGAGTGAGACCCCTGTCTCTTAAAAAGTAAAACAACAACAACAAAAAACAAAACTCAATCTGTACTTCACTATTTTCCCGCCCAAACTTTTTCCCTCTATCAGCATTCAGACCAGGTAGAAACGTGGCAGGCTATGGTACAGATGATATATTTTGAAGTAGCCCCATGACTGCCCAATCCTATTACCTTCAACTCCTTCTTGCTGTATACATTATTAGTTCATTCTATGTTCCTGTATCTACTCATGGATCAAAATGCCCAGAAATTGCAAGGCAAGAAGAAATAGGAGGTCACGCATCTACTCTTAAGAAGTGTATTCTGAACAAGAAAAATGCCTCAGTTAATGCTAGAAATTTTAAAACGTGTGGTGGCAATGAATGTTAGAGATTAAAAATGTGTTTGATTAGTTCAAATGATCAGGAAAGCGATGCATACGAGATGTAAAAGATCCTACCTCAATTCAGACAGAGATATACTACATGAAAACCTTCCAGGCACTCAAATCACTCCTGAGTGACCCCTTCCATAACTTCATTCATTACCGTATCTGACACAAAGTTCCCATTTTCTGGTTGCTTCCTCTTAAACAATTAGTGGTAGCATTCCAGGTAGGAAAGTGGATTTTGGATCACTGGACTTACTGCAACTATTAGAATGTCATGCTCTTCTTTTAGAGTATTGTTTATAAATTCTCATCATTTCCAAAATCCCAAATTTGAGCATTATAATATCTCCCAACTGGTTCAAACTAAAATTGACCCTGACCACAAGAAGAAAGACAAAATGTAGATAATAAGCTGTCCTTATTTGGATAAACTACAAAAGTCTGTAAGTTTCCTGTTCTGTAAAATGGGAATAATGATACTTTTACAGAGCCACATGATAATAAAATGAAATGAAGCATATAGTGTACCATTTAAAAGAGAATAAAATCTAAATAAAGTTGCATTTATTCTTACTAAAAGAAAATAAACTAAGAAATAATCATTTGATAGTATTCAAAGCAGTATTCAAATCACAGTATACGGCCTTAAACATGTTTTAGTATTTAACAATATGGAATGGAAATAAACTAAGCATTAACCTAGAGAAGTTAGAAAAATATATTAACCACAAAAAGTCAGAAAAGTATTCATAGAAATTTTGCATTAAAAGAAAAACTGTAAAATTAATATAGTTTCCATGCTAATACTTTGAAACATCTCATTAAGTGCAGAAAGTATTTTCCAGTTTCATCAATCAAACGCAGAAAACTCAAATCTACATTAGCATATAAAAAGCATACAAACTCAGATTCTGAGGAAATTAATTATGGGAATAGAATAATATTTAATATTAAATTATAAAATATCATTAATTTCCTAGAAAATATTACAAGACTGTAACTGACACAAGAAGCAGAAAACTTGACTAATCCAATAACTGCTCCAAAGTCCACCTGGTTCTGTCAATTTCTGCCATTGCTCCTCCAGTCCATGGGTTGGTAAACTTTTTCTGTAAAAGGTCAGATAGTAAATATTTTAGGCCTTGCAAGTCATACAGTCTCTGTTGCAACTACTCGGTTTCATCATTGTAACTAACATGAAAGCAGCCATGGACACTAAATGAATGAGTTGGGCTGTGTTCCTATAAAACTTTATTTATAAAACAAGTGAGAGTCCAGATTTGGTCTGGGAGCCAGGACTTGCAGACTCTTGATCTAGTCCTAGTTACTACCATCACGCCGCTTAGATTATGTCCATAATCTTCCAAATAGTTTGCTTACATCCACTCTGCGAAGCAGCACCCCTAACCAATCTGTTCTTCACAGTGCAGAAAGGCAAAACTAAGTAACAACACCCTGTTTCACTTTTAACATCTTTTCATTATTTGCTCTTAGGATAAAGGAAGAAATGCATAAGAAAGCCCAGCCCTCATCTGTTCCATACTCTGTTTCCTTTCAATTGCTTCTGCCTCTTCTGCCTCTGCCTCTGCCTCTGCTCTCTTCCACCACAGGACTTCTCTATATGCTTGTTTGTCCATCTGGATGTTTCTACCTCTCCTCTTCCCTAATCAACTCCTCATAAGTTATACCTCAGCTCATGCATCACTTTCTCAGCCAATCATTCTCTGATTTATCTGCCAAATCCAAAACCCCTGGCTTTTCCTGGCAGTATTTGTTTGGACTGCAATTTCATACGTATTTGTTATTTTTGGATCATTATGCATCTCTCCACTAGATTATATACCCTAGGATGGCAGAAGGTATTCCTGGTCTATTTACCATTTTGACCTCGGTCCTAACATCGTGTCTTTTATGTAACAGAGGCTCAATTAGTTGAATGAGCAAACTAAAGAATGAGTAAGAAAATAAGTGAACCACGGAACAAATGTAAAACTCATCAAATAAATATCTCTATAAAAGATTCCAAGGTCAATTATACAATGATTTGTTTCAACTTTTTTAGTTCCCAGGCTTTACTAAAAATTCCAAAGCATAAAATATTTCAAAAGTCTACCCAATTTATTTCACAAAACTAACATAGACATATTAAAACATAACAAGAAGAAGACCTGGACATTGTCTTTTCACAATATTCTTTCTTGACCTACTTGATCCAATCAGCTGTATCTTTTCCTCTCCTCAGACGATTTCAGTTCGCACCCAAGGCTGAAACCCACACATTTAGGCAGCTTCACCTGGGTAGGGTGGGGGGCTCTGAAGGGATGGGAGGGGAGAAGGCGGATGGTTTATGAGAATAGCAGGTCATTGATGTCAAATGCTGATGTTACGAGAATAGTGGGTCATTGATGTCAAATGCTGATGTCTCCAATTCAGTAAACCTCTAGCCATGTACTTGTATTATTAAACATGTATTTATAAATAAAGTAATACTGAGATTATCAGACTAGAATAGATTTTTATCTCTCCAATTATTTTGAGAACAATAACAGACTGATGTAAGGATAGACAGAACAATAGAACAAAGGAGCCCTGAGCTTTATATTGACCTACATAAGAATTCATTTTTAAATGAAAGGGGTTTAACAAATCTGTGACAAAATAAATAAGTATTCAATAATTAGTGTTGGATAATTGATACCCTATTAAGAAGAAAGTAGGAATTTCTAATTTGCACAATAATCCAAGTAAATTCTAGTTAAATATAAACGATGAAATTATAAAACAACCTGCAGATTTTAAAATGGTAAATATTTCATTCACATCAAGTTAAAACTTCCTAAAGTATAAAAGTACTGATAGAAATAGCAAGTTAAAATGTCAATGGCATTGTCTATATAAAAATATCCATGTACATACATATATATGTGCATGTGTATATAAATGTGTATATACACATACATAATAGATTAAAAGATAAAAAGTGAGACAAGAATTTTTAACAAATACTGTATGGCAAAGGGTTAATTTACTTAATATGCAAAGAGATCTTAAATTATTTAAACTTAGGGGAAAAGAGGCAAACAGCACCATCCAATAATTGATGAATAAAAGAAGAAATTTAAAAGTTGCTGACACACAGTAAAAACAAATGTTCAATCTCACTAATGTTATAAAAAAAGTCAATTTAAACAGTAATGAGAGATCATTTTCAGATACAAGATTGACATCTTTTTTCTTTTCTTAATGACGATTCTCAGTGCTGATGAGAGTGAAGTGCAATGTTTACTTCCATTTATGGTTAGTGCTAGTGTAAGTTGATAAGCATTGAAGAAAGCAAATTAGGAACTAAAAGCCCTTAACATCATACTACCTTTTCTAGAAATTTATTAATGTCCAATGATATTTATTGCAGGGTTATTTGTAATAGTGAAATTTTGGAACGGCCTAGATAATATTAATTTGATAATGATTAAATTAAATCATGTGTTCCCTATGACAAAAATATGCATCCATTCCAATTCACGCTAGTGAAATCTACTTCAATGTCATAGGAAAATGTTCATGATTGAATCAGGGTACAACAGTGCATGAGCTAATCAGTATTAAAACTTTACGTGTCGTGTATTTGTTGCAGCACTATTTACAATAGTAAAGGCTTGGAACCAACCCAAATGCCCATCAATGATAGACTGGATAAAGAAATTGTGGCACATATACACCATGGAATACTATGCCGCCATAAAAAAAGAATGAGATCCTGTCCTTTGCAGGGACATGGATGGAGCTGGAAGCCATCATTCTCATCAAACTAACACAGGAACAGAAAACCAAACACTGCATGTTCTCAATCATAAATGGGAGTTTAACAATGAGAATGCATGGACACAGAAAGGTGAACATCACACACCAGGGCCTGTCAGGGAGTGGGGGTCACGGGGAGAGCATTAGGACAAACACCTAATGCATGCAGGACTTAAAACCTAGATAACGGGTTGATGGGTGCAGCAAACCACCATGGCACATGTATATGTATGTAACAAACCTGCATGTTCTGCACATGTATCCCAGAACTTAAATAAATAAATGAATAAATAAATAAATGAAACTCTGTGTGTGTGTATGTGCATGTGCGCGCCTGTTCATTGTGGAAAGAGAGTGACTGAAAGGAAATACACTAACACGCCAACAACACATCATTCTGGATGATAAAAATAAATTTTTTTTATAGATTGATTTTCCACATTTTATTAAGGGTTACGTTTTACAATCAGAAAAACATGTATTTTAAAATTACAGAAAAATGGAACTTCATAATATATTTTCAGACATAGGTTGCCTTTCCTCTTTTTACTCCCTTTTCGGCTAGTATAAATTAGTCCATAGAAGAGAGCAAATAACTAGTGAATTCAGATAATGATCTATTTCTGATGTTTGTATCATAATCCTTTTTCTTTTTTTTTTTTTTTTAACATCGAGTTCATGCTTTTGCAGTTATGCTTGGAAAAGAGACTCTATCATGAATCATGCATGTGTGATACTGGTCTTTATCAGACGACAATATTTAACCATTATCTTTTCAGATCCGATTGAAAAAATGTCACATCTCCACAAAATATATATTTTGCTTCACACAATAGAAAGCCATGCCAAGGTTATCAGGAAGAAGCAGCAGTTTGGGCAGATAAGGTTTTGGTGCACATTGGTGGGTAAATATACCAGTGACAATTAAGAATCTATACTGTGAATGAAGAACTAAATCTCTATTGGTTTCTTTAATTCTCATCTCAGGATAGTCCAGAATGCTCAATTTACTGCAAAATAAAACAAACTTCCCAAGTATCCCAAAGCCTTTGCGTTTCAAGACAAGTTTGAATCTGAGCTCTAGAAAAATCTGAAGAAGTGGGGATGTTGTTGTGTCACTTAACTGAATTAACTCTATATTTGAAATCTTCTGACATACAGTCTTTGCAGCATAGTACTGGACCTCAGTCTTACCATTGCCTTTCAGATTATATTTCTATTTATTAACATTTCCCAGATTTGATTTTGATTTAAGTGTCAAAAGAAAAACAGAACTTCTCAACTTGTATCCCCACAACCTCCAGTATCCATAGAAGATACGTTTAACAACAAATGCCTATTACTGTCTTGCAGTGCTGTTATATTGCTTGGCACACTGGCATTCTTTCCTTGATACCTAAAGCCCTTCACAGAATAATTTAGCTTTCTGGATGAAACTCATGCAGAGAGGAAAGAAACCCCATGCTTTGGAACCATCCTTTCAATCTAGACCTGACAGGAACACAGACTAAAAGAACATCACTGTGGTTAGAGAATGTGACCCTGTAACTTCTTTTAACCCAGATGAGCCTCTTGCTCTGATAAAGATCATTTTCCTCCAGAACAGCTGATGGGAGACTCCAGTTGATTGGAGACCCCAGCTATTCCTAGTCCCTGGAAATAAGAATAAGCAACAATGACCGATGTTGACTGAGCATTTGTCCTACGCTAGACAAATTTCTCACAATAATGTATGCATCACAATTCATTTAATCTCACAACAACCCTAAGGGTTTGTTGGTATTATTATCTCCATTTCATATGTGGGGAAACAGAGGCATGGACACAGAGACAGCCATACTACAGCTTGAATTCATTTAATGACAAAAATTAATTGTATTTCTATATGGTAGGAAAAAAATGGAAAATAAGACCATTTTTAAATATTTAAACATTTATATGTATTGTTAAACAAAATATTAGGGAATATTTTAATAAAAACATGCAAGTCTTCTAGAATGAAAGATTAAACTATTGCTAAGAAAAATTAAAGAGGACCTGAATAAATAGAGAGATATACCGTGTTTGTGGCTTTAAAGACTTAGTATTTTCTTTACTTTTTTTAACCTTTAAGTTCAGGGGTACATGTGCAGGTTTGTTACACAGGCAGACTTGTGTCATGGCGGTTGTTGTACAGATGATTTCATCCCCCAGGTATTAAGCCTAGTACCCATTAGTTATTTTTCCTGATCCTTTCACTCCTTCCACCGTCCGTCTTGCAACAGGTCCCAGTGTGTGTTATTCCCCTCTATGTGTCCATGTGTTGTCATCCTTTAGCTCCCGCTTATGAGAACATGTGGTATTTGGTTTTCTATTCCTGTGTTAGTTTGCTAAGGATAATGTCTTCCAGCTCCATCCATGTCCCTGCAAAGGACATGATCTTGTTCTTTTTTATGGCTGCATAGCATTCCATGGTATATATGTACTACATTTTCTTTATCTAGTCTACCATTGATGGGCATTTAGGCTGATTCCATGTCTTTCTTATTGTGAATAGTGTTGCAATGAACATACGCATATATATGTCATTATAATAAAGTGATTTATATTCTTTTGGGTATATACCCAGTAATGGGATTGCTGAATCAAATGGTATCTCTGTCTTTGGGTCTTCCAGTATTTTCAAGATGTCAATTTTAAAAATTGGTCTATGAATTGAAATTTATCACGATACCAGCAGGATATTTTGTAGAAATTAAAACTTTAATTCTAAAATGTATATCGAAATGCAAAGGTCTAGAGTCTCCAAATAATCTTGTGAAAACTCAAGTTGGAGAACTAATATTCTCTGATTGCAAAGCTTACTGCAAACCTACAGTAATCAAGACAGTGTTGTATTAGTATAAGAATAGACCAATCAGTCAATGAAACAGATGGAAATATCGAAGAGAAACTTACAGTTACACAGCCAATTGTTGTCTACAAAAGCACCAATGTAACTCATTAGACAAACATGAAGCTATAGGATAATGTCTACTCTTGTGGTTGCAGCTATGGCTAAAGCAGAACTCACTGTATCAGCTTTCGAGGTAGGAAGGCACCAGCAACTCTCTGGGAATGATGCAGATTTAGCTCAGTTTAGAACCCAGGTCTTTACCACTGTGGTCGACTATATCCTATGTTTGAATTGCAATATGGGGGCATTATTTAATCAAAATATTCTAGACTAAAATCAAAGAAATAACTTTTGGTTTTTTATTTCAGTTAGTAAAATATTTAATAACTGCTATCATTCTTTATCACAAAACAAAAGCCACAATAGCATGAAAAAATGCTGGAATATCTGGGAAGTGATATTGCTCACTATCCTCTACATGTGACAAGAGCATGCAGATAAATATGCTCAACTTTCCTAGGTACTCAATTCCACACTACATATTCTTCAAGTTGTAAACAGGGTCTCACTTGTACAATTTTATACTAGCAGATGTGCAAATCAGAGTTTTCTATATTTGTTCTTTTTTTGTTCTGTTTCATTTATTTATTTTAAAAACAATGCAGAGCTATAATGTGCACAATGATATATTTCTGAAAATTCAAACACCTGCACAGATGACAACTTAATTTTTTGCCTGCATGAAAGAAATCTCCCTATCAACACTAGGTAATAACTTGGTTGTCTCCAACATGCTAACTTTTGGTATGGAGCATATTTGAGTATGCATGTTGTTTGGTGTCATACTTTTTTGTGTATACTTGTTTTCAATTAAAATTTTGTTTTGGGATAATTGTAGATTCACATGCAGTCATAAGAAATAGTACAAAGAGGCTCTATGTACCCTTTACTCAGTATTCTCCAACAATAACATGTTGCAAAACTAGAGTGCAATATCACAATCAGGATATTGACACAAAGACAAAAATAATTCCATCACTACAAGAATTCCTCATGTTATCATTTTATAGGCACACCCACTTCTCTTCCACCCCATCCTCTCTAAAACCCTTGATGCACAGTAAACTGCTCTCCATTACAAGAATGTCATATAAATGGAATGAGATTGCCATTTTTTTTAACCAGCATAATTCATTCAGGTTGTTGGGTCTATGAATACTTTGTTCTTCTTACTGATGAGTAATATTCCATAATATGGATGCACCACAGTTTGTTTAACCCATTGAAGGATATCTGGGTTATTTCCAGTTTTTGGTTATTGTGAAAAATGTGCCATGAACATTAATGTACAGGTTTTGTGAGAACATATGTTTTCATTTCTCTAAAATACATGTCCAAAAGTATAATTGCTGGTCTCCATATAAGAACATGTTAATTTTTAAAAATAAATTGCCATGCTCTTTTACAGAGTGGCTATACCATTTCATATTCCCACTAGTAATATATAAATGATCCTGCTTCTCCTTATCCTAACCAGCATTTGATGATATCAGTCCTTCTGATAGGTATGTAATGATACCTCATTGTGTCTACCGAAGACTTGTACACAGAATAACTTGCGTTTCCCTAATGGCTGATAGTGTCAAAATTCCTTTCATGTGTTATTTGCCATCTCTATATTCTCTTCAATGGACTGCCTCTTTATGTCTTTTGTCCATTTTCTAATTGGATTTTTGTTGTTATTTTTACTCTTTAATTTGAGAATTATTTTACATTTTAGATACTAGTCTCTCAAATATATGGTTTCAGATACTTTCCTTTCAGTCTATAAGCTTTTATTTACACCCACTTAACAGAAACTTTCTCAGAGCAGTTTTAATTTTGAGGAGGTAAAATTGATCATTTTTTTCTGTTAAGAATGATACTTTCAGTATCAGGTCTGAGAGCTCCTTGCCTAGTCTTAGCTCTGGAAGCTCTTATGTATTTATTTATTTTTTTACTAAAGAAGTTATAGTTTTACATTTTACTTTTAAATCCGTGGTTAATTTTGAATTAGTTTTTTACCTATGAATGTCAATTGCTCCAGAACCAATAGTTGAAAAGGCTATTCTTATCCCATTGAATTTTTATTTTTATTTTTGCATTTCTATAAAAATCAATTAGGAGATTGGGGAGCTAGCTGTTGGTCAAAGGACACAAAATTTTAGTTAGGCACAAGGAATATGTTCAAGAGAGCTATCGTACATCATGGTGACTATACTTAATAACAATAACTATGTTGTATACTTGAAAATGATTAAGAGACTATATTTTAAGAGTTCTCACCACAAAAAAGGGGGGATAAGTATGAAAGGTAAAGCATATGTTAGTTTGATTTAGCCATTTCACAAGGTATACACATGTCATGTTGTACACCATAAACACATGCAATTTTTTTGTCAATTAAAAATACATTTTTAAAATGTCACCATTGGCGGGGCACAGTGGCTCACGCCTGTAATCCCAGCACTGTGGGGGACCGAGGCGAGCGGATCGCCAAGGTCAAGAGCTTGAGACCAGCCTGGCCAACATGGTGAAACCCTGTCTCTACTAAAAATATAAAAATTAGCCGAGCATGGTGGTGCTCGTCTGTAATCCCAGCTACTTGGGAGGCTGAGGCAGGAGAATCGCTTGAACTGGGGAGGCGAAGGTTGCAGTGAACCAAAATCGTGCCACTATACTCCAGCCTGGGAGACAGAGTGAGACTCCGTTTAGGAAGAAAAACAAAAAAACAAAAAACAAAACAAAACAAACAAACAAAAAAAACAGTCACCATTGAGAAAACAAAAAAGCAAGTCACAGAAAAAATTTTGGCAATATGTGTATCTGACAAAAGATTAGAATATTTAAAGAGCTCCTGCAACTCAATAATAAAACAACCTAATACATAAAACAAAAAATCAGGGGAATTTTTGTGTGGGTCTCTTTCTGGATTCTCTTTTCTATTTCATTGGTCTATGTGTCTGTTCCTTCAGTAATGTCATACTCCACTGATAACATAAGTCTTACAATTGATTACATTGATTCCTCCTACTTTATTCTTGTTATTCTAACTTTTTTTAGTTCTTCTATGCCTTTGCCTTCCAATATTTTAATAGATTTTCGGATAAGCTTATCTATGACTATAAAAAATTTTGCTGGGATAGGAATTGCATTAACAGATAAACCAGGATCAACAGGGATTAACTAACATCTTCATAAAGATGAGTCTTCCAATTTGTGAACACAGTACATCTTTCCATTTATTTGCTTCTTTCGTATTTTTCACCAGCATCTTGTCATTTCTAGGAAACACATAGTGCATGTGTTTTGGCACATTTATGCATATGTATTTCATTTGCTTTGGAGTAATTGTAAGTAGTATTGTGCTTCTAATTTCAGGTTCCACATGTTCTTTGTTAGCATATAGAAATGTGATTGACGTTTTGTGTGTGTTGATCTTATCTCTGTGACATGTTTGCATTAACTAATTAGTTTTAGTAGATTTCTTTTTTTTTTTGGTCGATTATTTGGGATTTCTTACACAGACAACCATGACATCTGCAAACAGGGAGTGTTGTATTTCTTCCTGTTCAATCTGGCTGTTTTTATTTACTTTTGCCTTATTGTTCTGGCTGAGATTTCCAGTAAGATGTTGAATAAGCTTGGTGAGAGTGAATGTCTGCTTTGTTTCTTATCACAGGGAGAAAGCATTCAGTCTTTTGCCACTAACTCTGATGTTAGCTGTAGGTTACTAGTGATATTCTTTACCAAGTGGAGAAAGGTTTCCTAAACTCCTAGTTTACTGAGAAATTTTTATTATGAAAGCATGTTGAATTTTGTTGCTTACTTTTCTGCTGATAATTGATATGATCATATGATATTTCTTCTTTAGCCTGTTAATACAGTGGATTGCATTAATTGATTTTTAAATATTGAATCAGACCTGCATCCTTGGAATGACCCCTTCTTGGTCATGCTACATAGTTCTGGTTTTTTTTATATTGCTGAATTCTATTTGCTAATATTTTGTTAAGGATGTCTGTGCCTATATTCGTGAGGGATATTGGCCTTTAATATCTCCTCCTTTTCTCTTTTAAACAAAAATCTCTTTGTCTGTTTTTGGTATCAGGTTAAGTGTTTACGCCTCTTCTGTTTTCTGAAAAAGATTGGGTAGAATTTGTGTTAGCTCATTTTTAAATGTTTGCTAGAATTCTCCAGTGAAACCATCTGAGCCTAAAGGTTTCTTTTTTGGGAAGATTTTAAAGAACAAATTCAATTTCCTAAATGGTATATGACTATATAATCTTTCTTCATTGAGTGGTAGCAATGTGTGTTTTTTGAGGAGCTGATCCCTTTCATCTACATAGTAAAATTCATTTATGTACAGCTGTCCATACCATTCTTTATTACTCTTTTTATCTTTGCAAGGTTTGTAGTGATATCTCCTGTATTTCTAATATTGGTGATTTTTGTCTTCTTTCTTTTTTCCTTTATCAGTCTTACTAGAGGTTTATCAACTTTATGTATCTTTTCAAAGAACCAACTTTTTGCTTTATTGTTTTTCTCTGTTGTTTCTGTTTATAATTTCAAGATTTCTATTATTATTTTTATTTTTGCTCTGCTCATTTTGGATTTATTTTGCTTTTCTGTATCAAGATTCTTGGGGTGGCATCTTAGATAATTTATTTAAGACTTTTTCTCTGTTCTAATACACACATTTAATGCTATATATTTTCTTCTCATCACCACTTTTGCTGTGTCCCACAATTTTGATATGCTGTATTTTCATTTTCATTCAGTCCAATTTTTTTAAAATTTCCCCTTGAAACTTTCTCTTTGACTCATAGGTTATTTATGTGTAGTGCTTAATTTCCATGTGTTTGGAGATTTTCCCATTTTGTCTTATTTATTTATAGTTCTAGTCCATTATACTGCCAATTATTTTAAATTTGTTGAGGTCTGTTTTATGATTCAGGTGTGGTCTATCTTAATATGTGTTCTATAGATGCTTGAAAAGAATGTATATCTGTTGTTATTGGGTGGGATGTTCTATAAATATCAATTAGATCCTGTTGGTTGATGGTGTTAATTCTTTTATATTCTTTCTAATTTGTCTAGTTGTTCTCTCAATATTGACAAAAGGAGAGAGAGAGAGATATCAAAGTCTCTAACTATAATTGTGGATTTGTCTGTGGCTCCTCAGTTCTATCAATTTTTGCTTCACATATTTTGCAACTCTGTTGTTTGGTGTGTACACATTTAGAATTGCATGTGTTCTTGAAGGATTGTTCCTTTTATCATTATATAGTGTCTTTCTGTGTCTCTGGCAATTCTCTTTGCTCTGAAGCTTACTTTTTCTATTATTAAAATACTCACTTCTGCTTTCCTTTGATTAATATTTGCATGTTATATCCTTTTTTATCCTTCTACTTACAATCTGCCTGTATGGTTGTATTTGAAGTCAGTTTCTTCTAGATACTATACAGTTAGTCCATGTTTTCTAATGCACTCTTCCAGCTTCTGTTTTTTAATCTGTTTAGATTATTTGCACTTAATGTGATTATTTAAATATGAGTGATTAAGTCTGATATCTTGTATTTCATTTTCTGTTTGTTCTCTGTTTTTATTTTCTTTGAGTTTTTTGTTTTTGTTTTTGTTTTTGTTTTTGCCCTAACTTCTGGTGAGTTGCTTGTACCATTTAGAGAATTCCATTTTGATTTTTCTACAGTATTTTTGTGTATTTTTTAGTGGTTACTTTAGGTAATATTATGTGTTTGTCTGTGTGTATCAACACATAAAGTGCACAAGTGTCATCATT
This sequence comes from Mandrillus leucophaeus, assembly GCF_000951045.1. NCBI lineage: Eukaryota > Metazoa > Chordata > Mammalia > Primates > Cercopithecidae > Mandrillus > Mandrillus leucophaeus. Next base: position 450,471 of record NW_012107709.1, on the reverse strand, counting down.
TTACCAACTCAAATGAAATGTAGAAACTGGATCTTTCTTTGTATGTTTAAACCTCCCTTATTTATGATATTGCCTTAAAACTAAAGAGAAAAAGGAAAAATGATTGTATTTTCACATAATTTTTGCTAACCATTTTCTTTCCTCTTAATGTTACAAAATTTCTTCATTTATTATTTTCTTTCTGTTGATGCAATATCTTTTAGCCATTCTTTTTGGGTAAGTCTACTAGTGACAAATTCTCTTAATTTTTCTTCATTTGAGAATATCTATATTACCACTTCATTTCTGAAAGACATTTTTGCTTGATGTAGAAATCTGGGTTGACAGTTCCTTTTCTTTAGCACTTGAAGAATGTGGTTCCAGGAGAGAAGTCCACTGTCAATAAAATTGTTTTTTCTCTTGGTAGATAGGGGGTCATTTCTCTCCCACTGCTGTCAAGAGACTTTTTTCCATGTCTTTACTTTTTAGAAATTTGACTGTGATGGGTCTTAGAGTAGGTCTCTTTGGGTTTGTGATGGAGTTTCTTTGAATCTGTGGGTTTATGTATTTTGCCACATTTTTAGCTGTTAGTTATATGAGCACTTTTTTGCCCCACCCTCTTTCTTTCTTCCTTTGGAGACTCTGATGATACAGAAGTCAGATCTTTTGTTGTTGTCCCATGGGTCCTCCAGTGTTTGTTCTTTTTTTTCCCCATCCTACTTTTTCTTTTTTGTTCAGATTGTGCAGCTATCTTCTAATACATTTTATTCCTATCTTTTATCTTCAAGTTCAGTAATTCTTTCCTCTGTCCATTCCATTCTGCTATTGAGCCCATCCATTGAGGTTTTTTTATTGTGATTATTGTATTTTCAACTCTAAAATCTCCAGTTGGTTTCAAGTGTGTTTCGTACTTGCTCATAGAAGCATTTTTTATAATGGCTGTTTTGTCAGATAATTCTAACATCTCTGCAATCTTAGAATTATCTATTTATTGTCTTCATTCATTTCAAGATCTTCATAGTTTGGGATATAAAAAATAATTTTCAACTGAAGGCTTAACATTTGGGATATTTGGGATATTTTGTAGTAGGCCCCAGCTCTTATATCAATCTTCTGTTTTAGTGCTTCCTTAACACTGCTCCAGCACTGGAAGGACCGGGGGCAGCTTCTGCCTCATTACTGCCAGGTCAGAGGAGAAGTCCACTTTACCCACTCTACCTTCACTGATACCTGTGATGAGGTCTCCTCCTTACCTCCGTGCATACATGGGGGGATTCCCCCACATGGGGCCTGAACCAATGGAGAGCTGACTGGGAGGAGTAGAAGTGCTTTGCGACTTCCCCACGTACTTTCACAATGCCACAAGAGATGGTGGTGGCCTCATTCTAGGAGCAGTGGTGAAGCACTACTCTCCACCCAGCCTCGTCGGTCACTGCCCCAGTGCTGAAGGGACAAGGTCATCATTACTCCCAACTGGGGATGGAAACACATACTTTCCACGTGGACTCTGCTGACACCATAGGGGATGGTCTCACTATCACCAATGGGTATGAAAGTCCTACTTTCCTGCGTGGCCCTCTGTGACCCCACCCCAGCAGGGTGTTTAGGTGCCTCATAACAGCCTTAGAGGACTGATGTCTATGCTCTTCACTTGGCCTTTGATGACCTGGACAGAGCAGGAACCAGTTTTCTTCTGTGGTGTCTGCTGGAGTATATCTGTTATTATCTAAACTTTTCTTTCTACTGAGGCTGCCCATTTCCTGGTCCTACAGGTAGGGAGAGCAAACTTTGAGAGCTTTTTGTATGTGCTTTTCTGGCATTTCCAGGTTGCCTGCTTCTTCTGCTCCAAGTATAGAATATATGAGAGAAAAGGGTATCCCAGGTAACTCACTACTATGTCATGGCTTGGGTCCTAGGTCCTGAGTCTGTCTACCTTCTCTGCCTCTCAGAGTCTTATGTTTGTTTTAGGTATAATATTTGAGGGTTTTAGCTGTACTTAAAAGGTGGAATCCTTCCAGCTTTCTGGAAGGGTACTTCTGACGTCACTTGTTACAATAATCAAGCATAGATGTTTCAAAAAATAAAATCTAAATCAAATGTGGAAGGCTGGAGTCACTACTTTGAAATCCTAGCATTGTGAAGAAAAAGGTTTGAAGTCACTGCTTTAACCATGCAAAAACTTTGAAAGGATTTTAAGAGCAGAAGTAACAGAGTCAGACTGCCCTCAGAGTGAGATACTGGGGCACTGTGGAAGATGCCCTGACCTGGAAGATACAGAGAAGCTGGGTCGGAGGCTCTTGTTAAAGTACAGGGTGAAACACGGAGGGTCTGAATGAAAGTGATAGCAGTCAGGACAAAAGGAAACTAATTGGGAGAAAAGAGAGTAGACTTAATAAAACCTGAGTAATAAATGGATAAAAGAAGGAAAGAGGTGAGTGTTGAAGTCCAATTGTGAGGTCAAAAGTGTTAAAATTCACTTATTCTGCAAGCATTCATTCATTGTCTATTCTGTACTCTGAGCTGAATTCTGGGAACACAACATGAATATAAAACATTCTTGCCGTTTAAAATATAATTGTGCCAGAGATATAAATGCAAATAACTGCAGTGTGTAAGTACTATCAGTTGTCTTGGCCTGATGTAAATATTGGTTGTTGGTTTTGTTGTTTTAATCTCTATTTGTAAAAGTTTAAAAGCTGATAATATGTCAGTAATCTCAGACATGAAGCCATTAATTAATCTCTAAGCCCAAAGGCTCTATAGTTTTGCAGAAAAGATTAGAACACGACTCATAATTCTGCAAACAAGCCAGAGTCCTCCTCTATAACCCAGATGTTTGGGACACTGAGCCTCATCAGGGCTGTTCAGCATGACAGATCCCACACAACCTGGTCCCTATTTTATGTACTGTAGGCAAAAACCTGTTCCTGTACAGCTTTCAATGAGAAAAATTTTCCTCTTCTATAGATTTAAATTATAAGGAAACTATGAATTATTTTCTGTGAATGTGGAAAGAGGAATGTTCTTGTTAAGCAAGCGCTCATGGAGATCAGTAACAAGACCTGTAAGATAACAGGAAACTCTGTCTTTTGTTTACAGAGTGAAACCATATCAATCATGAAGATGGGATTCTGTCTAACTCAACCCAGATTGTCCTAGTCATACTCCACATTGGGTATTGAAAAAGCGAATATCTCAGTAAACACTGATGTTAAAGAATAAAGCCTTTAAATTGTTGTTCTAGTAAGGGCCACAAGTGAAAATGCCATCCCTTCTCTGAATGAACCTTATAATAGCACTGTCAGTCACCTTGGGAAGATGCTAAACATGAACATGAAGTAAGGCCGTGGCCTAGAGGAAGGGAGAATTTGCAGGAACTGAACCTGAAATCTGAGCCACAAGCACGCATAGAAGTTGCTCATTTGTAAAGGGGCCTGGCCTCAGCCCTAGAGATATTCCTGGAGCCAGGCATAGGGGAGCACCACAGAGAAGTTTAAACATGGGTATGCATGGATATCTGGCTAGAGCCACATCTACTAATAGCAGGTGTAAGTTCTACTCACCTTCTGTTACTCCCAGTGTATGTTCTGGGTAATCTCGACTGTGGTCTTGATTCTACAGTGTTAGAAAATCAAGACGTACGCCAGATCAATCTTTGGGCAGAAAAAAAATAGGGTACAATCTCCAGTCACTCAAGGCCACAGTGCCACTTCATGACTAGTGTTGGTTTAGAACAACATAATCCTAAAGGAAATGGTCTAAGCATGACTGTGTGTAACATACCTCTAAACATGGAGGCGGGGGAGAGACTTATTGAATAGTTAACATGGAAGACAGAACTGGGAAACAATATTTGAGTCACATGGGTCTTGAAAAAGAATCATTAAGTATCTTTCAAATTTCATGTGATCATGGGGAAGAATTTTCTCTCTTCTTTTTTCTTTGACTCTCTTCATTTTCCTCTTCATCTTTAGCTTTAGTGGCTAAAGTTGAAGGCCGCTTTAATTTACTTTTCTCATACGTTCAATAGATTGTTAGAATCTTCAGAAAAATTGAAGAGTAACAAGAGGTTCAAAAGTAAAAGATACACCAGGGGAAGAAACCAAAATAGAAATATCTCAAAAGCTGTAACAAAGAAGTAATGGTAATGGTTAATCTCCCCAGATGATGAGTATTCTACCCTTTCATGGCAAATAATTCTTCTAGCCAGCAGTTTTTATAACTGTCCCTCATTGTAGAGAATGGCACATGATTTAGAGTCAAATTCTGCTTTTGAAAATATACAAGAGAACAGATTATTGTTCATCAAATTATAAAAAATAAAGCTACAGAGAACCTAATGACACTTAATGGCTCTTTTAGAATTTGACATTTGAGCTAGCTTTGTGTAGAGTAAATAATTCCTGTCTGGGAAGTGGAAAAGGGACTTCTATGGATTCAAGCGATTGACAGTTTTGTTAGAATTAAGAGTATAAACCATGTGGAGAAGGGGAGGGAGGATAAAAATAGAATGTAGAAGTCCCTGGCAGCAATTTTAATTTCGGAGTAAGGAAAATACAAAGGAAAGTGTGGAAAGATGGATGCTTTATACTAATAATATACAAAATTGGTTAAATTTTTTAATGCATATGCTGTGTAAAATCACCACTGCACCATTTATATGGTGTCTAGAATTTGCTTGTAAATCTCTCAAGACCTATGACAAGATTCTCTGCTTTTGCATATGCTGTATCATATACCTAGAATATTATTTCCCTGCCACTTTATCTGGCTGAGGACTACTCATGTGTTGAGAAGTGTTTCCAGTTTCTTCTTTCATCACAACATCTGAGAGGTTAAATACAGAAATAGACAATGGCTAGTTTGAATGGACAATTGCTATATATGAATACAGAACTCTAACTCACAACTTCTGTATCACCTGTCCAGGAAATCAGACCACAATTTCTGCAGCCATGGGCCCAAAATAGGCCTTAGACAATAACTACCCGCCTTCCAATTCAGGATCAATAAGAGAAAATCAACTGTGTTCCCTAAACAATTGCATAGGGTGCCCCACTTCTAGTTAACCCACATCCAGCTCCCCATACTAACAGCTTCTTTTTTTCACTAAATAGCTTTCTCAATCTCCTGTCTACCTTTGAGTCTCCACCAAACAAGAATGATGATGTCTAACTTTCCTGCTATAACAAGTTCTGATTGACTAGCTTTTGTTTGTTCTCATTTAGGTGTTCATTTATTTCCATACATTCTGGTTTTTCGTCTTCCTAGCATCAGTATCAAAGGATTCCATTTTAAGTCACATTCACAAGTAAGGCTGACTTATGTTATGGAATCGTAATGTTTCTCAATTTAATAAAGATTAAGCAGAAGTACAACTAACTGTGGAGCTGGTCTATATCTTCATCATATGTTTTTAGTTTTCAGCATAAGATTCTGTACATTTTTAAAATATCTATTTCAATTTTTGATGCTATTACACATAGTACTGTGTGTCAAACTTAAATTCCCAATTGTTCATTGTTAGCATACAGAAATATGATTGATTTATGTGCATTTACTTGTATTCTATGACCTTGGCAAACTCACTAATGATTTCAAAGTTTTTGTAAATTTCTTGACATTTTTATATTTGTTCCCTTAAAATACTACAGTAATTCAAACATTTTGAAGGTATCCTTACTGATTTTCAAGTCAAATGTGGGAGAAGCCACTCTAGTCAATCAGTTTCAAACACTTGTAGAGGTACAAATATCTAATAAATTGCTATTTTTTCCATTGTCTTTATTTTCTTTTAATCTTAACCTAGATTATCAAAGATATATACTGTGTTCATGGAATGGAAGATTTAATATCATTAAATAGCATTTTATCCTGCATTGATCTATAGAACAAGCAATACAAATCAGAATCCTTGTAGATTATTTTGCAGCTATTAGCAAGGTTATTTTAAAATGTGGAATGGCAAATGAATTAGAACAATTTTTTAAAAGAAGAAAAAATTTGTGGGATTCACCCTACCTGATTTAAGACTTACTACAGTAATCAAAATAGTATTATTGAACGAATAGACTTATAAATCAATGGGATGTAGTGAAAAGTGCAAAAGTAGATCCATACAAATGGCCAGTTGATTTTGGCAAAAGTGCAGAGGCAATTCAATGGTGCTTAACAATTGGGCATCTATGTGCAAAAAAAAATGAAACTCATTCGTAGTTTATACCTTATATAAAGACTCACTCAAAAGGTATTATAACCTAAATAAAATTTGAAACTATATACCTTTTGGACAAATACATATGAGAAAAATCTTTGTGACCTTGGATTAGGGGAAGAATTCTTAGATGTGACACCAAAAGAATAATCCATAAAAGAAAAAAAATGATAAATTGACTGTTAAGAGGAGTAAGACTGTTAAGAGGAGTAAATGACAAATCATAGACTGGGAGAAAATATTTGCAGATCACTTATTTGGCAATGGATTTGTATCAGAATATAGAGAAATGTATAAATATAACAGTAAACAACTCAAGTTTTTAAATGGGCAAATAATTTGAATATTCACTTCACCAAAGAAAGGAGATTTATGGATAGCAAATAAGCAAGTGAAGAGAAGTCTCATATAATTAGATGTTAGGGAATTGCAAGTTAAAAACAATACACATCTATTAATAAGACTAGCTAAATTTTTTTAAGAAAACTGGTGATATCAACTTCTTTCAA
>NW_012107709.1:427497-443719 GCF_000951045.1 Mandrillus leucophaeus | reverse complement strand
AGATTCTGTACATTTTTAAAATATCTATTTCAATTTTTGATGCTATTACACATAGTACTGTGTGTCAAACTTAAATTCCCAATTGTTCATTGTTAGCATACAGAAATATGATTGATTTATGTGCATTTACTTGTATTCTATGACCTTGGCAAACTCACTAATGATTTCAAAGTTTTTGTAAATTTCTTGACATTTTTATATTTGTCGCCTTAAAATACTACAGTAATTCAAACATTTTGAAGGTATCCTTACTGATTTTCAAGTCAAATGTGGGAGAAGCCCCTCTAGTCAATCAGTTTCAAACACTTGTAGAGGTACAAATATCTAATAAATTGCTATTTTTTCCATTGTCTTTATTTTCTTTTAATCTTAACCTAGATTATCAAAGATATATACTGTGTTCATGGAATGGAAGATTTAATATCATTAAATATCATTTTATCCTGCATTGATCTATAGAACAAGCAATACAAATCAGAATCCTTGTAGATTATTTTGCAGCTATTAGCAAGGTTATTTTAAAATGTGGAATGGCAAATGAATTAGAACAATTTTTTAAAAGAAGAAAAAATTTGTGGGATTCACCCTACCTGATTTAAGACTTACTACAGTAATCAAAATAGTATTATTGAACGAATAGACTTATAAATCAATGGGATGTAGTGAAAAGTGCAAAAGTAGATCCATACAAATGGCCAGTTGATTTTGGCAAAAGTGCAGAGGCAATTCAATGGTGCTTAACAATTGGGCATCTATGTGCAAAAAAAAATGAAACTCATTCGTAGTTTATACCTTATATAAAGACTCACTCAAAAGGTATTATAACCTAAATAAAATTTGAAACTATATACCTTTTGGACAAATACATATGAGAAAAATCTTTGTGACCTTGGATTAGGGGAAGAATTCTTAGATGTGACACCAAAAGAATAATCCATAAAAGAAAAAAAATGATAAATTGACTGTTAAGAGGAGTAAGACTGTTAAGAGGAGTAAATGACAAATCATAGACTGGGAGAAAATATTTGCAGATCACTTATTTGGCAATGGATTTGTATCAGAATATAGAGAAATGTATAAATATAACAGTAAACAACTCAAGTTTTTAAATGGGCAAATAATTTGAATATTCACTTCACCAAAGAAAGGAGATTTATGGATAGCAAATAAGCAAGTGAAGAGAAGTCTCATATAATTAGATGTTAGGGAATTGCAAGTTAAAAACAATACACATCTATTAATAAGACTAGCTAAATTTTTTTAAGAAAACTGGTGATATCAACTTCTTTCAAAGTTGAGCAACTGGTGCTCTTACATGTTGCAGGTGGGAATGCAAGAGATCCCACTTTGGAAAATGGTATGTTAGTTTGTTACAAAGTTAAATCTATACTTGACATATGACCCAGAACCCAACCCATCATGTATTTACTCCAGAGAAATGAAAACTAATGTTCACAGAAAAACCTGTCTGTAAATGTTTCAGCAGCTTTATTCATAATTGCAAAAAAACTGGAAACAATCCAAATGCCTTTCAGCTGCTGAAATACTTTTTTTAAATTGTGGTACATTCATGCAATGGAATACTACTCAGTGATAAAAAGTAACAAACCTCCAACAATGTGGATGAATCCAAATGTCTTATACTAAGTGAAGGAAATCAGACCCAAAAGGCTACAAATGCATTATTTCATTTATATAACATTCTGGAAAAGGCAAAACTACAGAAACAGGGAAGAAATCACTGGTTGCCATGGGTTAGTGATTGTGAAGAGATTGACTATGAGGAGAGGCAGAAGAGCATGCTTTGGGGGTTGATAAAATTATTCTGCCTCTTTGTCATGATGGTGGTTAGGTGACTGTGTGCATTTTTCAATTCTCATAAAATTATAAAACAAAAATGTGAATTCTACTTTATTTAAATTTAAAAACTAATTAAAACTTAATTTTTTGGAAGCTATTAATGTGAATGTAGTATAAAGAGAGAGGGAGATGACATTGCTACACTGGGTTTTGGTCTTGGCTCTCACTTAAACCATTTGGTCCTAGATGCAATGCTTACGAGCCACAAACAAAGTGGGAAGTTTCAAGCAACAGTTCTCAGAATGTTGAGAATGGTCCCTCTTTTATGCTTCTTATGGGATATATTTCTACAACAGTTATATGCCACATAACGACATGTTGGTTAATGGACTGCAAATAAAAGGATGGTCCCATAAGATGATAATATCATATTTTTACAGTACCTTTTTTTTTAAAGATATGTTTAAATACACAAATACTTACCATTTGGTTACAATTGCCTATAGTATTCAGTGACAAACCATGCTATTCAGATGTGTAGCCTAGGAGCAGTGGGCTATACTGTATAGCCTAGGTGTGTAGCAGGCTATATCATGTAGGTTTGTATAAGTTCACTCTATGATGTTTGCACAAAGACAAATTTAGCTAAGATCCCATTTGTCAGAATGTGTCCACAATATTAAGCAACACATGACTGTAATCATTTCTGGCAAAAGAAAGAATCTGTCATGAGAGATATGGTTCTCTGTCTCTGAAGGTGATCAAATAATCAGAAAAACCACTCTGAGGGAACTCTGGAGAGAGGGGGCTTGATGATCTTAAAATTCCTTCAAACCCCGAGATTCTAAAATTCAATTAAGAAAGATAGACGTAAACATCTGATATACGTAAAGGCAATAATTTCAAAAAGACGGTGGTGGGCTTGCCTAAAACTTTAAAAATTGAGCTTATTTGCCCGGGCATGGTGACTTATGCCTGTAATGCCAGCACTTTGGGAGGCCAAGGTGGGCAGATCATCTGAGGTCAAGAGTTCGAGACCAACCTGGCCAACACAATGAAACCCTGTCTCTACTAAAAATGCAAAAATTAGCCAGGTGTGGTGGCATGCACCTGTAGTCTCAGCTACTCGGGAGGTTGAGGCAAGAGAATTGCTTGAACCCGGGAGGCAGGTGTTGCAGTGAGACGAGATCATGCCACTGCACTCCAGCCTGGGAGAAAGAGAGAGACTCCATTTCAAAACAAAAAATTGAGTGTATTCAAGTTTATAAAATATTTTTACGTATAAAAATTTATATAAATTCTATTGAAATTTGGCATTAAATTATTGAAGTGTTTTGATATTTTCAAACTCATTTATGTCTGCTTCACATATTGTTATATCAATATTACTATTCAGTGGTATCATTCCACTTGATATTTAACGTGGATATTATTGAATTTAGTTTTAACTTATTAAAATATATTAAAATAGTTTTATAGTTCTGTGTTTAAATAATTCTATTTTAAAGAAGAAACTTAAACCTTTGTGGTTAATTTAACTATAAAGCTCAAAATAGTTGTCTAACTATGTTGGGTTACTGTATTATCCCCTCAGGATATATAGAAATTGATAGATTTTAAAACCTGCATTTTTTTATTATTGCTTATTATTCTTTTATCTTTATTAAAGTAGAATTGATATGTAAACCTCCAGAACTGCATGGGAATAAATTTCTGTTGTTTCAAAACACCACATTTTTGCTAATTTATAGTGAAGGACTTGGGAAAGTAATACAGCCATGCAGGAAAACAATGGAAAAAGAGTGTGGGTTCGTTTTCATCATTGTACTTATATCTTTAATTTTTTTAATTGTTATCTACGTATCTTTTTTATATTGAATATCCAGAGGCCAAACTTCATAAACAGTTTCACTTTATTCTCATCTTTATTTTACTGAAAGGTTAATTTAGATTCACTTGAATTTCCCTTAACAAATTAACTTCATTTTTATTTGGCCAGAATGACCCAGCCCAATTCTAAGGTAGAACAATCAAGATAAGTGGATGGACCAATATTTCAGAAGGAGAAAAATGCTCCCTACAAGCACGGTTACTCTCTTTGTACTTTCCATTCCTAGACTGGGCAAAAAGATTTAATTCCTTTAGCATAAAATATATGAACATAAACACTTTGTCATTCTCCAAATGTCTTCCCCTTTATATTTAGTTTTTCTTTGACTTGCTAATGGATGCCATCTGTTGAATTCAGTAAATAACCATCTTACATTTGATCGATTAATTAAATCTTGACTCAGCAATTTGATTATCTTTTTCTCAAATATGTTTACTGGAAGAACTATCTCTTTTCAGGATAGAAAAGCTCCTAATATAAGAAAATGCTTCAAGTACATAAGCAGTGTAAAAATCTTAAAAAACAGTTAATTGTAGCCTCCTATTTTTTTACATGGAGAAACTGAAGCACATCAATATTGGCACTTATTGTTCTGAATCTGCTCAGTAAAAAGATGCCTGTACACACATTTAATATCTCTTCACAGTGTATTGATCTGTTTTCACCTTGCTCATGAAGACATACCTGAGACCGGGCAATTTACAAAAGAATGAAGTTTAATGGACTTAGTTCTACGAGGCTGGGGAGGCCTCACGATCATGGTGGAAGGCAAGGAGGAGCAAGTCATGTCTTACATCGATGGCAGTAGGCAAAGAGAGAGAGCTTGTGCAGGGAAACTCTTGTTTTTAAAACCATCAGATCTCATGAGACTCGTTCACTATCATGAGAACAGCACAGGAAAGACCTGCCCCCATAATTCAATCACCTCCCATAGGGTTACTCCCATGACACGTAGGAATTGTGGGAGTTACAACTCAAGATGAGATTTGGGTGGTGACACAGCCAAACCATATCACACTGGATTCACAGACACCTTGAAGGTCTATGTTAAGAATTCCTTTAAAAAGATAAAGGACATGGAGAAATAGATCCTTTCATTTGACAGTTGTAGTTTTCCATGTAATAATTTGAAACTAAATAGTCCAGAGTAGATTCTCCCACACCTTATTTGAAAGTCAGTAAGGATACCATCAAATAGACTGAATCACTCTAGTATTTTCTGGTAATAAATAGTAGAAAGCAGATGGTTATAAAAGGACTTCTAAAGCAGAAATGTTGAGGACAGTTATTTCAAAGTTTCTTTTTGTCTGGGCAAGAGGCAACAGTCATATTTTGCAAGTTCACCACGGTCAGGCGTTTAGAATGATTCTTCCTGCTTAATCACTTCTCTGATTGCATGATTGTTGTTATTGTTTGCACTGCAATTTCTTTACTTCAACAAGTAAGATGTCATTTCCCTTCTTTATTTGTGTTGGCAAGGGCCTTCTGGAGTGGAATGCTGTCCTGGCACGCAGTAACCACTGCAGAACAGAGATATGTGGCATTTATAAAGCATTTCTCATGTGCAGGGTTACGTATCCAAATTGTGCACCATCTGGGTTAATACAAATAAAGTTGTAATAAATCATTCATCGCATTATGAAATTTTATATAAATTTATATGAATTCTTTTTTTTTTACTTACCACATGGATGTTTCCCAACAGATCTATGACTCTATAAATGCAAGCAACTTTATTTGCTAATAATCCCATGATTATAGCTTCGTTTGTTAGTTGCTTTATGCCTCATGTAAAAATGTCATTTTTTTTATCACTAGCAAGGGAACTTTGATTCAAAACCTTTTAATACATTGCCTTTTGTGCAGATGGATTCCATCCATCCACTGTGCTTCATCATGAATACATTTCAGGGTGATAGCATTTTAACATGTCTAATGATTTAAAAAAAACTATGATGTTATATTTTAATTGAGTTTTACCTTTACCCTAGTGTGGCATATACATATCCCTTCTTCCTTCCTCTTACAATAAAGGAAGTGTCCTCCAGTTTCAAAAAAGGAGAGAGAAAACCAATGGCGATACCGTATACACAAAGGAAGTAAACAAGCAAAGACATGGGGGGCGTGGAGCAGTGGGAAGAGGACAAGGCATTTCCAACTCTGCTAAATTGGAAATGAATTAAAATAGACCTTCTTATTTAATGCCATTCTCTTCTAACCATCTCGACTTCACAGGAAGCTCCTCCTCACACGATTCAGGACTACTGCTGAATCCTGATTTTTAATGGATTGAAAGTAAATTATGCTTAAAAAAAAAAAACAAATCAATAATAGCACCTTAGTTTTTAAGAAACGAGGTCTTACTATGTTGCTCAGGCTGGACTCAAAGTCCTGGGCTCAAGTCATTCCCCTGCCTCAGTCTCCCAAGTAGCTGGGACTACAGACATGTACCACCATGTCTGGCTGAATAATAGCACACCTTAAAATGCTATTCATCTCTGGTCGTTCCCCTACTCTTGTTATACGTTGATGAAATTTCTTGCTTAATGTTGGTCTTTCCTTCTAGCTGGAAAAATTGGTGTCTTTGGAACACAGTGTGTTCATTTTAGAGGCCAACAACAATATAAACCTATTTAAATGAAGTTTAAAAGCAGGGAGATTTATTATAAAAGGAAACAGGGAATCTCAGGAAACCCTGTTATCAGCTGTGCCTTCCAGGAATCTCAAAGTTGTCACTCATGCACACACTCCCACTCCTCTTCCAACCCACATAGTGTCTCATCCTTGTTTTATTTTTCTATCTGCTTAATTCTCTCAACCCTGGAAGGAAGTAGGGCAAGTATTATTACACGAGTTTACAAATGTCTAAAGTCAGATAACTGCCAAATTTAGAACTTAGATTTTCTTAATTGCAACTTTATGCTCCATTTTGACCCCATAGCAGTGTTCAAAATGTGATGGAGAATGCTTTAGGAATTGCTATCAGCCAAGAGTTAACTGTAGCAACGAAAAAAACAGTGGTTGTGAATGCTGATAATTGCAATTCTAATTCTGCTGGCTGAGGGTGTGTCTCTTAACCCCAACAAGCTTCAGTTTTCTCATCTGTGAAATTATGGAAAATAACACCTGCCTTCTCTACACCAAAGTTTGGCATTATCAACAAAATATGGAAATATTTTAAATTAATAAGTCTAGATAAACGTAAACTATTACCTATATGTACTCTGTTTTATAAAAGAGGTAACATTTCACAATTCTTTGCTATTATATCTTTCATTGGCTTTTTGAAATCTTTGTACCTTTCTTCATCCACTCACCCATCTCCCTATCCCAAATCCAGAGGAGAAAGAAAAAACTTTTTTCGCATGTGTTTTCTACCTAACATGTTGTTATGGCTTAGCAGTAGTCCCACACTGTAATATTTGTAAAGAATAGATGATGAGAAGTGAATTGTGTTTCACTGAATTCTTGTCCATTCAAAGAATGGAATATTTAACTGATATTTTCACAAGTCTGTACTCTCGCTGATTAACACCTTGAAGGTCAAGAGAGATAGTAATAATGGCTTTTTAACTATCTGCAGAATTTCAGAATGCCTAACTAAAATCATGCTTGCAAGTATGGCAAAACTATTACCATAGGCTAATTGTCAAATGTTATTGTTTATAAGGAATTATATTAAATGGTAACTGGTTAATTCCATGAGAAATTTAATTAATTGTGATTTATTCAATACACAATTTTTAAAAAGAACATGAGGCTGATGGTGTGGTGGGCGGGGTCAGGGCATGGAAGCATCCTTTAACAGGGCAAAGTTAGAGAAACTCTGCATTCTGGTTTAGAAAATAAAATTGTTCTTGGCTGAAGTGAGAGTATCCTGAGAGGAGGGAACTTACACTCAGAAACATGTCACTGTAGAGGTTCACACCCTGGAAGCAACCAAATAGTGAAATCTTACCCGCAAACTGCTTCTTCGGTAAAATGCTCATTGTATAAGGGCAAGAAATGGGAAGCTAAATGTGAATGCACCCCAAAACAAGGTGGGAATGAGTCCATGTTAAATAGTGACTCCTCCACCACCCAATTTATGTCTTCTCAGAACTCAGAATTCGACCTTGTTTGAAAGTATAATATTTGCTGATGTAATCAGCAAACACAAGGTCATGATGAATTAGGGTGGGCCCTAAATCCAATGACTGACAGGAGAGAAATCTGGAGAGACATAGAGGAGAAAGATATGTGAAGACCCAGGGAATAAGGCCATGTGACAATGGAGGTAGAGATTGGAGTTATGCATCTACAAGCCAAGGAATGACAAGGGTTCCTGGCAACCACCAGAAGCTGCCAAAAGACAGTAAAGGATTCTTCCTTAGCGCCTTCAGAGAGAGCATGGCCCTGCTGACACTTTTATTTCATACTTCTAGCCTCTATAATTTTGAGAGAATAAATTTTTATTGGTTTAAGCTACCCAGTTTGTGGTATTATGGAAGTCCTAGGAAACTAAAATAGAAGGTTGAAGGATTTTTCTAAGATAATTATGTCTACTGATTAAAAAGCCTTATCTCCTTTACTGAGACCCATGAGTGCAGGGCAAATGTACTCCTCTGGAATCTTTGCTTACTGCCAGTCTTAAATTTTCCAGTCGAGCCGTGAATTACTAATTCAGCACATAAATTGAATTTAGTTGCCCAAACATGATAGTGCAATTTTCCAAAGTATTTAATTTACTTGGCTCCTTGATTTGTTTATACTCAGAGCATCTGAGTCATTTAGTTGTGTAAGTAAAGCGATGTATTTATACACAACTCTTTGTGTATATGCATAATTTGCACAGGAATATGATTTATTTTTTCCAGATTCAACACTATTCTAATGCATTAGAGTCTCCAATAAGACAGCAACCATCAGTTATACAAGCCATTAAGCAGAGAAGAATTAACTTAAGCAAAAATTTACTGATGTGCAGAATACTTAAAAACATTATCTGTTGCATATATGCCATGACTAGTTCATGATTTCATGCTAGCCAAAAAAGGTTTTGGTGATAACTTGTTTATAAGAGAGGGAATAAGCCCTCATAAGATCATAAAGTTGTTAGACTGATTTTCACTTGTGAAGGAGAGAATTTTATAGCAAAACATCTTAGTATTTCACTGTACTCTCTCTGAAGTCATCTACATTTATTGTGTAAGTTTACATTATAAGGAACTAACTTCTCTATATGTAATTTCATATTTGGTTCAGTAATATCATTTTTCTTCCTGAATATTGGTGAAAATGATGATGTGACACATTTATCCAAATAATGAAAATACAGTTATTTCTTCTTTTTAAGAATACAATAAGATTGAGAAAATTTTAGAGCTTTATGAATCCATCATTATCAACAGGATAAAAAATAAAAATCATATGATCATATTAATGCAGGAAAACATTGGACAAAATCCAACACCCATTCATGATAAAAACTCTAAGAAAATAAGAATAGAGGAGAAATTCTTCAACTTAATAAATAGCACCTACAAAAAGCCAACAGACAATATCATGCTTAGTGAAAGGTATGAAAGATTGAATCTTTTTCCCCTAAGACTGAGAGCAAAACAAGTATATCCACACTCACCACTCTTATTCAACAAATGCTGGAAGTTCTACCTGGCACAATAAGGCAATAAAAGAAAACAAGAATGCCTAGATTAAAAAAGAAGAAATAAAATTGTCCTTATTTGTAGATAACATGGTTGTCTACATAGAAAATCCCAACTAACTCAAAAAAACCTCTTAAAACTAGTAAGTATGTTCAGAAATGTCATAGGACACAAGATCAATACACATAAACAAAAATTAATCAGATTTTTCTATACCAAATATGAACATGTGGAAACAGAAATTTAAAATACCATACAAATTACAATTGCTTCAAATAAAATAATTAAGCAAAAACCTAATAAAACCTATGCAGGATCTATATCTTAAAAATTACAAGACACTGATGAAGGAAAGCCCAGGAAGATCTAAATAAATGGAGAGACATACCATGTTCATGAATTGTAAGGCTCAACATTGTAAAGATGTCAATGCTACTTAAATGGATTTATAGGATTAATACAATTTCCATAAAAACCCTAATAAAACTTTGTAGAAATGGACAAACTTATTCTCATATGTATATGGAAAGGCACAAAGCCTAGAGCAGATAAAATAATTTTGAAAGCACAGAATGAAATGGAATGAATGAATCTAATTGATTTCATGACTTATAAAGCCGTAGTCATCAAGATAGTAGAAGTAGAAGTCATCAAGAGAAGGGATACAGATTTAACACAAGAGACACAGACTTATGGATCAAAGACTTAAATGCAAATAAGACATCAATAGGACAGAATAGAGAACCCAGAAAAAGCACATAGAATAGGTCCAACTGATTTTTGACAAAGGTGCAAAAGTGATTCAACAGAGGAAGGATAGTTTCTTCCACAATTGGTGCTGAAGCAATTGGACATCCATAGGCAAAAATTAACTCAAAATGAAGCACAGACCTAAATACAAAGTGTAAGACTACAAAACTCTTAAATATACATGTTATAACACAATCTTTGAGGAGCTAGGAACAGTCAAAATGTTTTTAAACTTGACATCAAGAGCATAACTCGTAAGAGGAAAATTTGATCTCACTTTAAAAATTGTTTTACTTGGCAAAATATTCTGAGAGGAGGGTAAAAAATGTTACAGATGTGAAGAAAATATTGCAAACCATGTATCTAACAAAGACTAGTGTCTAGAATATATAAAACATTCTCATACTCAACACTTACAGACAAACAAATAATCCAATCAGAATATGGACAAAGGACATAAGACATTTCACTGAAGAAGATATATAGATGGCAAATAAGCACATGAAAAGATACTCAACACTGTTAGCCTTTAGGGAAATGCAAATTAAAAACATAAAGATATCACTACATACCTATTCTAATAGCTAAAATAAAAAATATGGATAATACCAAATGTTGGTGAGGATATGGAGAAACTGAATCACTCATATATTCCTAGTGGGAATGTAAAATTGTATAGCCACTCTGGAAAAGAGTCTGGAAGTTTCTAATAAAAAATAAACATGTTCTTCCTATATAATCCTGTAATTGCACTTGGACATTTATCACAAAGCAATTAAAACTTGTATTTTCATAAACATGTACACCGATGTTCATAACAGGATTATTCATAGTCATCCCAACTGGAAACAACTCAGTTGTCCTTCAATAGGTAAATGGTTACACAAACTGTGCTACTTCCATACCATGAAACACGATTAAGCAACAAAAAGGAATAAAGTATTGATACACACAGCAACTTCGATGGATCTCAATGGCATTATGCTCAGTGAAAAAAAGACAACGTCAAAAGGTTGTACACTACATGATTCCATTTACTATTTGTGAAATTGCAAAATTGTAGAGATAGAGAACAGATTACTGATTGCTAGCCGTTTTGGAGTGAGGAGGGAGATATCTGAGGCTATAAAAGGGTAGCAAAAAGGACCCTTGTGACAGAGTAATTCTGTATCTTGACCTTGGTGGTGGTCACATGAATCTACAGATGTGATCAATTAAAACATATATAAACATATACACAAATAAATGAGTGTACAAAAACTGTTCAAATGGGAATGAAGTCCACGAATTGCACCAATTTCAATTTCCTGGTTGAGGTATTGTACTGCAGTTATGCAAGATTTTACCTTTGGGGGAAACTGAGTGAAGTGTATATGAGCTCTCTCTTTGTTATTTCTAAAACTACAATTAATCTATAATTACATCAAAATAGGAAATTTAGAAAAACAAAAGCAACTGTAAAAATTCATAATTTCTCAACCATTTATTACACTGATTTTGGACATCTACATGCAATAGAAGCCCATGTGGGCTCACTGTTTCTATAGATACCTTAGCCCAGCCTCCACAAGTTTTTATGCAGAAGGTCTGCAGTGGGGCCCAGAGGCTTTAAATTTTTTTAATTTTTATTTTTAAGTTCCGGGTTACATGTGCAGGATGTGCAGGTTTGTTACATAGGTAAACGTGTGCCATGGTGGTTTTTGCTGCACCTATCAACCCATCACCTAGGTATTAAGCTCAGCATGTATTAGATATTTTTCCTAATGCTTTTCCTCCCCCATCCCACCCTCCATAGGCCTCAGTGTGTGTTGTTCCCCTCCCTGTGTCTATGTGTTCTCATTGTTTAGTTCCCACTTATAAGTGAGAATATGCAGTGTTTGGTTTTCTGTTTCTGCATTAATTTGCTGGGGATAACCTAAGTATAAGAATATATATATATATATAATATATGTAATATTATTAATAATATATGATATGTAATATTATTAATAATATATGATATGTAATATTATTAATAATATATGATATATAATATTATTAGCATATTATATATATATAAGAATCATGACTCCCATTATTATTAAGTAGGCTTTCAACAAGTTAGGTCCCCTAGAACCCTGCAGAGAATTTAGATGTAATTGGCAAAGACGTCAGAGGCTTTCGAATGCTTATGACAAAGCTCAAGTATGTGTGGCTCACTGGGTTAGGGAGGATCTCAAACTAATATTTAACATGAGTTGACTTTTCCTTCAAAAAGTATTCTTACATTTTTGATGTATTGATTGCTTAGTGCACAAATAATGCAAAAGTAAATAAATCATACTAAGCTAAAAACTTATATGCATAACTCCAGATCCCAAATCACAAGAGATATGCACTCTTACTGTATTGCCATCTGACCAAACATGGAAAGTTGTTTTTTCTAAACAGGAAAACTTTATAAACATATGTAAACAGAGGATCAGAGGGTTTAACTGGATTTTCATGTGGCTAGTAAGGAACAGATTTAGAACCTGCTGTAGTTGACATAAAGCTTGTGCTTTTCTACAATATACTTGCTAAGCAAGTATATCATCAACAGAAATGGCTGATGGAGAAGATAGATGCATACATGTTTTCTAATACAATTAAGCCTAGTGGCAATGTGATGTCATATCAAGTTATTATTCTATCTCATATAATCAATGGCCTCCTAATAATTTTGATAGTCCTGTAATATAAGCAGAGAAGATATGATTGTTCTCCACTTCATAGATTAGAAAATGTTGATGCTTCTCAGACTAGTGCTCCTTATCCTGTGGTTTTTAACCTTTTATAAGTATTGTAATCACTGAAAGCTTATTCAAATACATATTTCCGTGCCCTCCTTCTAGAAGTCCTAAATCAGATGGTGTGGGATGCAAGCTGGGTGGTGAGATTTTTTTTTAGGCTCCCAGATGATGCTGATGCTGTTGGTTCACAGAACATACTTTGAGAGCCACTGTTTAGTATCATTGTTTCTTCTTCTCATCCCATTTTTCACAGTGTAGTACATGGTATCATCTTGACATTCCCATCCAACACCCATCATGAGTTCAATTCTGCAGAGTTACTAGAGAGTATGTTTTGCACGTGACCATTTAAAACTTAACCAATACAAAAATTTACAATCTACTCGTGAGAAGCAATTTGTAGGAATCTTGCTGACTCACCAGCACCTACATCAAAATGAAATTTTGACAGTGTCTGCTTCTTAACCATCTGTTTGGATAGCTGATCTGATAAAATGAACTTTTAAATTGTAGTTTTTTTGGAGGAACAAAATAATTTAATTTGATTGACAGCTGAATGATCTGTCCATTTATATTGGTCGATTCTCACTGGAAACAGATGACTCTGTATGAAAGTGTGATTCAAGAGAAAACCAAAAGTCTAAAAAGGATTTGAAAATTAAGAGTTTTCAGTGCTCTCAGGACACCTGCCTACAGCAGAGCTTCCCAACCTTGGGATTGTTAACTTTTTGGGTCAATAGTTCTTTGTTGTGAGGGCTGTCTTGCCCATGTAGAATGTTTAGCAGCATCCCTGGCCCCTGTCTAAGAGGTGTCAGTAGCAGTCGCTTAGTTCTGACAACGAAAAATGTCTCCACAAATTGCTAAATGACCTGGGGAAGTAAAATTATTCTGGATTGAGGACCACTGACCTAGAGAATGTCTACTGCCACTCATTCTCTTCCTCTTCCTTTCCTGAATAATTTAGCCCAAGAGGCATTTGGTGAGTCTCCATAAGGTATATGACTGTGTGTTAGAGGTGGATGAGGCGAGAGTGAAGTGCAGTAGCCCAGAGCAGTATATACAAGCGTTGGTCAGAAGGGCATCCACATAGGGTTTGGAAAAAAGAGTTCAACGTGTCTGAGTCTGTGATGAGTGAGGAGAAATTTTTGTGCAAGGGAGATAGTCTGGGACAGGCTTTCCCAGACTGAGTGGGATGAAGAATGTTTCAGTATATGAGAGTGGCCAAAACAGGATGTCAGAAAATAAGCAGGGTGAGGAGGCTGTCCATCTAGAAAGGAAGGCAGTGTGGGAGCATATGAAGATTGAAGAAAGCATCCATACAGTTGGGCAAGCTGGCTCCGGTTGTGACAGCCAGAGTGAGGAAAGCATGTAACCCCATTAGGGAGAAGAAGTAGACAGCAGTGATGGGAAATTGGACACACTCATGGGAATTGATCCCACAAGTAATCACATTAAGGATGACGGAAATCATATTTTTCACTATCAGAGAAAAGAGTTACAAATGAAAGGGGGGAAACCAGGTGTTGGATTAAAATTGGAAATTTTGATATAACTCATGACACATACATAAGAGGGCTATAGTAAGAGGTGTATTGAAAGGAATTGGCTTATGTGATTGTGGGGTCTATGTAGGTAAGAATGAAGTCTGTAGGGTAGGCCATCAAAAAGGACAGGTTGGCATTCTTAGGCACAGGCTGAAGCTGCTTTTCAGAAGTAAAACTTTTTCAAGAAAGGCTTAGTTCCACATTTGAGGTATTTTAATTGAGTCAGTCAGGGAAATTCAATATCTGGGATAATCTGTGAATTATTTAAAGTCCATTCATTGTAAACCTTAATTATTTCTACTATCTTCACAGCAACACCAAGACTAGTGTTTTTTGTTTATAATTTTTTAGTTTTTAGTTTTTGTGGGTGAACTAGTCTTTGAATAATTGGTTATTGTACCTTAGTCCTCTTCACACATCAAAAGGTCATCACAACACACATAAACACTAATGTATACCCTACTTATATCCCCAGAAAGGTGCTGGGAGTGATGATACCTCAGTAGCAACAAGCACACCTGATGCCCACATCTAAATGACAGTGTATATTGAAACAAGGGTTTCTTGGAGCCATGGATGGATCCAGGCTGTGGCAGAAAAAAAGTACAAGGTGATTCTGGAACAGTTTATTGTACCGTAAGTTAAGTACTCACAGAATTATGGAGATACATCAAAAGGACACAGCAGCCAAAGTGAAGAGGCTCCTACTCATGAAATCCTAGACTATTTGAGCACCAAAGTAAATAGTAAAATATTATAGTGCATTGGCTATGCTAAGAGTGCATTAGTCTATAGTAATATAAAATAAATAGGCCGGGCATGGTGGCTCACCCCTGTAATCTCAGCACTTTGGGAGGCCAAGGCAGGTAGGTCACCTGAGGTCAGGAGTTTGCCACCAGCCTGGCCAACATGGCAAAACCCCGTCTCTACTAAAAATACAAAAAATTAACCGGGCATGGTGTCACGTGCGTGTAATCCCAGATACTCGGGAAACTGAGGAACAAGAGTCACTTGAACCAATGAGGCGGAGGTTGCAGTGAGCTGAGATCATGCCACTACACTCCAGCCTGGGCAACAGAGTGAGACTCCATCTCAAAAAAATAATAAATAAATAAATAATAGATGACAGATAGTTTGATGAAAAATATATATTTATATATTCTCAAAGTTCTTCCCCAAAAAATATTTATTAATTAACAGAAGAGGGTAATTTTACTGAGGAGAACCCTGATAGACACCACCATAATAAAGTCATCACATTTAACATGATCAAAAATGAGACATACAGAAACCATGTTCCACCTGATAGAATGCAGTAAGAAGAACACAGCATCACTTGTGTGATGTTCCTTTCAAATATGCAAACGTTGAATCTAATCATGAGAAAATACGAAACAAACCCAATTTAAGGGACATCACACAAAATAGCTAGACCTGTAGTTATTTCAGAAAGTCAAGATAATGAAAGCCAAGGAAAGAGGAACAGATCTACAATGATGAAGACTAAGGAGGCGTGACAACTAAATGCAAAGCATAATTCTGGACTGGGGTCTTTTGCTGTAATGAACATTATTGGGATAATTGGAGAAATGTGAATTTGGTTTGGGCACTATATAGTAGTAATGTTACTTTCCTAATTTTCATCATTGGGCTGTAGATTATGTTATATAAGAGAATGACCTAATTTGTCATCATTAGGGAGACAAAAGTATTTGTCTTTCCACAACAAATGAGAAGACATCACGTTGATAACTTCCCCTCAAATGGTTCAGGTAAAAACTTTCTACACTTGAAAGTTTTTGTGAATTTTGTATTTTTAAG
>NW_012107709.1:424715-427307 GCF_000951045.1 Mandrillus leucophaeus | reverse complement strand
CATAGATATGCTATAAGATTTGGAAGATGGGTAAACTTCTGCTTTTGCTTCAGTTCATTTCAAACCTTGTTTCTCTTCTGTATTCATCAGGGTTCTCCAGAGAGACAGAACCAACAGGATATATACAGAGAGAGATGAGAGAGGATTTATTAGGGGAATTGGCTTATGTGATTATGGAGGCTGAGAAGTCCCAGGACAGGCCATCTGCAAGCTAGAGACCCAGGGAAGCTGGTAGCATGGCTCAGTCAAAGTCCAAAGCCCACAGAAACTGTGAAGCCAATGGTGTAAATTCAGTTCAAGGCCAGAGAGCCCAGGGGCCACTTGTGTAAGTCTTGGAGTCCAAAAGCCAGAGAGCCTGCAGTTCTGATGTCCAAGAATAAGAGAAAAGTGCACCCCAGCTCCAAAAAAAAGAGAAAAAAAAATCACCTTTTGTTCTATTGAGGCCCCTAGCTGATTGAACAGTGCCTGCCTGCATTGAGGGCACATCTTCCCTACTCAGTCCACTGACTCACACTTCAATCCCCTCTGGAAATGCCCTCACAGATACACTCAGAAATAATTCTTTACCAGTTCTCCAGGCAATCCTTAATCCAGTAAAACTGACACTGAAAATTGACCACCACATCCTCTGTTACCCAAATACTTCTGCTGCAGGGTATCTTCTGCTACATATTGGAGGGTAGGAGGACTATTATTATGAGAGTCTGTGAATCATCTAAATACATCCCATAAATGGGTCCTCAACTCAACTTTTATTTAGCAAGACTTCATAAATGTCCATGATTACTACAATGACACTCCATTGAACGTAAAAGACTCTGAAGCTCCACTTCATTATTAGCTTTGGGATAAATGGTGGTTCCCTTATTATTGCTTGGAAAAGAAAGAAAAATATCAACATAATCGAGTAATGACATAATATCAACAAAATGGAAACATGTTACTATGAGCATAACCTTCCAGAGGACAAATATAGGGGATGCTACTATATTCAATATTTGAAATCCAATCAATGATATGTAAATAACAGAAGATAAATAATATTTTAGATATATTATGTTAAGCCATAATTAAGAAACTGATGCCACATTGACTACTTTGGTATTTTCGAAAAGGTGACCTATCAATTTATTTAATCAACCTAAGGAATTGCCTAAATTATCTGATTAGGTTGATAAATGTGAGAAACAGAACAAGTTGACAAGCAATTTATTTTTGCAAGCAGTGAGAATGATGTTTCATCTCACACTATCTGTTTCTCATATGAGGGATAATTTTGAGAGCGCCTAGAGTTCCTAGAGGAACTCTCCCAGTATTTTTAAACTTAGTTCCTTTATACTCTAGATGGAGCACTTCACCTGCTTTCACTGTTTGTTTCATCAAGACTGAATTGCAGTCATGGAGCATTCTGAAGAGGCTTTCATTAGAAGGCTTTATTGGTGGTCTTCAAAAATAATGAAGAAATTTCAACGATTCCATACAAAATGGCTCCTCCTATCCATGCTGCCAAGCTTATGTATTTTAATGATTGCATTCCCAAAGCACATTTGACTTTTCGGTTCTGGTTCATAGCATAAGAAATGAGTGTGTTGCTTAGTTCCTCATTATTTAAGTGGTACAAGAACATTTCTTTTAAGAGATTGAAAAATACGATCAACAATTGAGATTGAAATTGGCAAGCCTTGTCATGATTAAACTATTCAGTTGGTGTACGCTTGTGCTTGTGGCAATGTCTACATTGGTACTAAATTTAATGTAAAAGCTGAATGTTCCAGGAACAATAGTTTTCAGTAGTTTTACAGTGTTTTCATTCATTTCTTTCTTTCTTTCTTTTAAATTGGATATAAGTATCCTGTAAATTCCCAGTGATAAGATAATACGGTTTCTTGTTTCCAGACACATTGAATTTTTTAAAAGTCAGAGCAGAATGTTCTCAATATTTTGAATTAGCAAGCAAACTAGCACTATAAAAACACACAGCTTTTTAAATTCAAAACTATAAAGACTCTATATAACTAATGACCCATTTTACTGGACAAAAATAGAATATCTTTTTTAAAAAAGAGGATTCCTATGGCCATACTATAAAGTAACCTAGGATTTATGGGACTTAAAAATAATTATTAATGCTTAGACTAAATTTGTCAGCTTTTTATGTGTTTTTTGCTGAAAGAGTGATTTATTTCCTAAGTAAAAGTGAGATGGAAACTTTCCCTGGTGCATTTCTTTTGTGATCCAGGGGACAAGCTAGCTTCACATGCAGTAAATTACAGGGGTAAGTACTAGGATTTATTCGGCTCAGCTATATAAAATACACTAACACCTTTTTCCAAATGGACTGAGATGGAGGAAAATAGCCATAGTCAGTGCATTCTGCTGTTCCCCAAAATCAAATAGCCAAGTGATTGAAAAAGAAGCTTCTGTCTTCCAGCATTCAAAGAAGCCAGGTTTGCCCTGAGTGTTTTCTATAAGGCTATGAATGCATTTATCTGAAGTAACTCTTTGGCTGAGGTCAACTAGAATACAATGTCTTTTAAATAAATTTGTCAATACTAGAAAACCTGAA
Organism: Mandrillus leucophaeus; assembly: GCF_000951045.1. Lineage (NCBI taxonomy): Eukaryota > Metazoa > Chordata > Mammalia > Primates > Cercopithecidae > Mandrillus > Mandrillus leucophaeus. The sequence continues at coordinate 424,741 of NW_012107709.1, read as the reverse complement.
TGCCTTCTGTGATGCCCAAGGCATTG
>NW_012107709.1:421694-424050 GCF_000951045.1 Mandrillus leucophaeus | reverse complement strand
AAATTCTGGCTCCAAACTTTATTTATGTGATCTTGAACAAATTAATTAAACTGTTTAGCTTCAATTTCTTCACTCAAGAAGTGGGAATAATAACTATGCGAGACTGATTTGAGGATTAAATACACTGACACAAGTAGCACACAGCTTACACTAAATAAATGATAGCTTGTGGTTTACTATTATTTTGCCAGAAGGTAGGCTAAAAGGTAGAAGCCCATTCTCCTCTAGACAGCCTTGGCAATGTACTGTTAAATTCTTATTCACTTTCTTAACATTTCTCGTCTCTCTGATAACTTTCTGCTGTGGGTTAACAGTATTTCTGCAGATTGGGTGCAATGCTATGGTAGGCTAGAACTTTAAAAAAGTAATACAACTGTTCTTTTATATGATGCCTAACCAAATGCTTGAGGCATATTGTGGGTTTAATGAATGATTAATGAATAACTACATGAATAGATAAGAGCTATAATTAGAATATGAGTAGCCTTCAATGTCTTCAGTCTCACAAATTATCCATGAGATAAATTATTTTTTATAATGGTTATCTAACCTTAGTCATCATAGAGATTTTTTTTTCCTGATTTCATTCTCAAACTATAATCTTAGCTAAAAGTATTAGTGATACCTTTAAGGTGTGAGATACTTTTTGGAAAAACAGTGGTAAACTTAGCCAAAAGAGAGAGAGATATATATATATATATGCATATATTCTGGCAAATTCATTCTCTGATGATTCCAATGCTTAAGTTGTTACTTGACTAAAATGTAAACTTAATGCATAAAACAACATTGCATATGCCTACAAACTGCTATTTCCAGTAATACCCAAATTATTCCTTAGGTTGTTCATCACATGTACATTGCATTATCAATTTCATTTGGGGTGTAGTATCATGGCTAATTGAAGTTTATAGATTCTATTGTGACTAACGTGTATCCAAATAACAAAGAATAAAGAGAGCATTGTGATAAAGAAACAGGTCATATGCAAATGTCTGGGTGTTTTGGAAGAGTTAAAAGTTAAACTAGTTCACTTTTAAATACTTTAAAATATAGCTGATATCTATAGCAAATATGAGTTTAAACTACCATCTTTTATTCCTGTTTAAAAATGTGCCATTTTCCCTCTTGAGAAATTGGTGTCAGATCTCTAAGCTTCTCATGCTGTGCCTCAATCCTATTACTTTGTGAGCTAAAAGGAAAGAAGGCAAGAAGGTCATGTCAGAGAGTCCGTTGATGATGGCAAGTTTTCTGAGTGATTGGACATAGCTAATTTGTACTTCATTGTTCTTGGGGCCACACACTCAACAATGCAGTCTTTTAGAGTGTGCCCTGAAATCACCTCATCAGTGAGATGAGCAGTTTAGCAGTAAAATTCTACACCTGGTAGGTTTAGTTCAGTCTCCCATCAAACCACTTTTCATTTCCTCAGAAATCCTAATGAGGCTTCTGGACTTAAAAGGAGTGTATCTTTTGCTTTCTAAATGACCACTTTTTTTAAGAGGGGGAAAAAAATATCCCTTTTTCTCTCATACAAATAGGAACGTCTATAAATAGATGCCCAGTGTCTGACAAGAGAAATGATATCACAGTTCTTTTGACCCATTTTCAGCCACTTTACATCATGTAAATAGTAGTTGTTTATCACCTCATTGACACCCATACACGAAGCTTCGTGATGTTAATTAATATCACCACAGGCAACCCCTAAGCTCTGTGCTTTGCAATTAGTATTGGCTGGGGGCAGAAAAGCAACATCTGCCAGGCAATATTTATTTATTCAATAGGTTTTCTAGAACCCATCACTATAATCCCTTCCCAAAAAAGTGAAAACCTCCAATAGCATAAATCATTTGCAGGTTGTGACACTAAATTGAACAATTGCTAGTACTCCCAAAATAGCAGTTGCCTTATTATTGGAATGGGCTTAAAGTGAAAAAGCAAAACATAGACTCCCTCTTCTCCTACTCCTGATGCATATCTTCTGCCAGAATACACACAAAACATCAAATCCCTTACAGTTTCAAACCATAAATCTAACATGGTCCAATTGTGATTTAGCCTAGCACACCCAACACTTGTCATTGGCCCAAAAGGAGTAGGCTTTAATTAATTATAAATAGGTAAATAAAATGCCATAAGCTGAATATTAACTAAATGATTCATTTTTCTTCAGTTTTTAGATGTTTTATCCCCCCTGCAGTCTACTGCAATAATTTTCAGCTATGAATATTTCATGTCTTTTTCCAGTTAATTATTTATGTTGATGAAACATAGCACTTACTATGCCCTTCTAGAATTCCAGGTTGAACACAGTTCCCAGCTATTGCACAAAGAGGAAATAGAGCTCGTAGAA
>NW_012107709.1:415844-417994 GCF_000951045.1 Mandrillus leucophaeus | reverse complement strand
TTGTATGTGTTCTGATTCCTCCAATGACTTGCCTTTTTTCCATCTTTCTCCCTCTCCTTGGGCCTCCCTATTCTCTGAGACACAACAATATTGAAATGAGGTTATTTAATAACCCAACGACGGCCTCTAAGTGTTCAAGTGAAAGGAAGAGTCGCACATTTCCCACTTCCAGTCAAAAGCATTTCTATGATTAAGCTTAGCATGTTGAAAGCTGAGATAGGCCAACAGCTAGGCCTCTTACGTTGAACAGCCCAGTTTTAAGTTGAAAGCAAAAGTTTTGAAGGAACTTAAAAGTGAATACTTGGATGATAAGAAAGTAAAGCAGCCTTACTGTTGATAGGGAGAAAGTTTGAGTGGTCTGGAGAGAAGATCAAACTAGCCACAAAGCCTAAGCCTCAAGCCAAAGCCTAATCCAGAAGCCTTAAGCCAAAGCCTAATCCAGAGCAAGGCCCAAGCTCTCTTCGAGTCTATGAAAGCCGAGAGAGGTGAGCAAATTCGCAGAGGTTGGTTCCTGAAGTTTAAGGAAAGAAACTATCTCTAGAACATAAAAGTGCAAAACGAAGCAGCAAGTGCTGGTGTACAAGCTTCAGCAAATTATCCAGAAGATCTGGCTATGATCACTGAGGAAAGTGGCCCACTAAACAACAGATTTTCAATGTAGACAAAGCGGTCTTCTATTGGAAGAAGATGCCAGATAGGACTTTCATAGATAAAGAGGAGAAGTCATGCCTGGTTTCAAAGCTTCAGAGGACAAGTTGACTCTCTTGTTAAGGACTAGTGCATGTAATGACTTTAAGTTGAAGCCAGTGCTCTTTTATCATTCCAAAAATCCTTAAAACGTTCAGGGTATTAAAAATTATGGTAAATATACTCTGCCTGTACTCTATAAATGGAACAACAAAGCCTGGATAGCAACACATCTGCTTAAAGCATGGTTTACTGAATACTTTAAGCCCATGGTTGAGACCTACTGCTCAGAAAAACAGATTCCTTTCAAAATATTACTGCTCATTAACAATGCACCTAGTCACCCAAGAGCTCTGATGGAGATGTACAAGGAGATTAATGTAGTTTTCATGCCTGCTAACACAACACCCATTCTGTAGCTGATGGATCAAGGAGTTATTTCAACTTTTGAGTCTTACTAATTAAAAAATAAATTTTGTAAAGTTACAACTGCCATAGACAGTGATTTCCCTGGGCAAAGTAAATTTAAAACCTCTTGGAAAAGATTCACCTTTCTAGATACCATTAAAAAGCATTCATGATTCATGGGAGGAGGTAAAAGTACCAACACGAACAGGAGTTTTGAAGAAGTTGATTCCAACCCTCATGGATGACTTTGAGAAATTTGAGACTTCAGTGGAGGAAGCAACTGCAGATGTAGTAGAAATAGCAAGAGAATTATATTTCAAAATAGAGCCTAAAAATGTGACTGAATTGCTGCAAACTCATGATAAACTTGAAAGGATGAAGAATTACTTTTTATGGATGAGCAAATAAAGTGGTTTCTTGAGCTAGAATCTACTTCTGGTAAAGATACTGTGAACGTTGCTGAAATGACAACAAAGAATTTAAAATATTACATAAACAGTTAATAAAGCATCAGCAGGATTTCAGAGGGTTGACTTCAATTTTGAAAGAAGCTCTACTGTAGGTAAATGCTATCAGACAGCATTGCAGGCTACATGGAAATTTTTTGTGAAAGGAAGAGTCGATTGATGCTGCAAATTTTACTGTCTTATTTTAAGGAATTGCCACCACAACCCCAAACTTAAGCAGCCACCACCCTGATCAGTCAGCAGGTATGAACATCGAGGCAAGGCCCTCCACCAGCAAAGACTACTACTTGCTGAAGGCTCAGATGATCGTTAGCAATTTTTAGCAAGAAAGCATTTTAAATTAAGGAATATATATATTGTTTTCAGACACGATGCTGCTGCACACTTAATAGACTACAGTATAATGTAAACATTACTTTTAAATGTTCTGGGAAACCAAAAATTTGTGCAGTTTCTTTCATTGAGATACTTGCTTTGTTGCATTGGTCTGGAACTGAACTTGCAGTATCTCTGAGTTATGCCTGTGTTGTAATTGCCCTTTTACCTGTCTGTCTCTCACTGGTCCCACCATAGAGATCATCGAAAGCA
>NW_012107709.1:409181-411549 GCF_000951045.1 Mandrillus leucophaeus | reverse complement strand
ACATTCAACAATCTTTTTGTTTTCAGTATCAAACTGTTTTCAATCAGAATCTCTAATTGTCAGTCATAGTCTTACCAGAAGTAGTCTTCCTAAAATCCTGGACCAGCTTTAGGGAAAAGGAATCTAGTTCTTTACTTAGTGGGAGGAGGAAATCTGGGGTAAATAAGTTTAGAAGACTATTGTTTTCATGGCTTTTCTTCTTAGCGTATCTATTAACAAACAGCTAAATTGATTTCTGGAGAATCTGAGGCCTCATTTTCTGAAATAATACAATAAAGAAAGAAATCACTATGATTAGCTCCAATTTAAGAAGGGGGAAATAAACTAGAAGCATGAAGATTCCATTCATTGTAAACTGTTTCCAGATGTTATAGGAATTACTGATAGGGCAGATGGCTTGGGTGTCTCTTTAAGAAAAAGAATACAAAATTAGGAAGCTAATGTTACTTAGAATAGGAAAAATGCACAAGAAAGTATAAATTTCTAAAAATTGACAAATAAATAAACATTCCACAAAAACAACAATATAACATTTTATAAATTAATGACCTACTCCTTTCATGTTTTTGTTTCTCACATTTTTTGGCTACATGCTCTTTGATCACCTTTTTATACAACAATGATTTGTTAATAGATTGTTTTTCCTCTAACATGAGTAATGAATTTTTTAAATTATTGATCATTTGGAAATGTTTCTTTCAGATTCAAATTTGTTTTGGTACTTTTGATGTAAACTTTTATGATTGTCATCAAATTCGGGACAAATTCTAATAAGTATCATGTATACTCACTTTTTTCAAATCAGATATAGGCATAGATATGCTATAAGATTTGGAAGATGGGTAAACTTCTGCTTTTGCTTCAGTTCATTTCAAACCTTGTTTCTCTTCTGTATTCATCAGGGTTCTCCAGAGAGACAGAACCAACAGGATATATACAGAGAGAGATGAGAGAGGATTTATTAGGGGAATTGGCTTATGTGATTATGGAGGCTGAGAAGTCCCAGGACAGGCCATCTGCAAGCTAGAGACCCAGGGAAGCTGGTAGCATGGCTCAGTCAAAGTCCAAAGCCCACAGAAACTGTGAAGCCAATGGTGTAAATTCAGTTCAAGGCCAGAGAGCCCAGGGGCCACTTGTGTAAGTCTTGGAGTCCAAAAGCCAGAGAGCCTGCAGTTCTGATGTCCAAGAATAAGAGAAAAGTGCACCCCAGCTCCAAAAAAAAGAGAAAAAAAAATCACCTTTTGTTCTATTGAGGCCCCTAGCTGATTGAACAGTGCCTGCCTGCATTGAGGGCACATCTTCCCTACTCAGTCCACTGACTCACACTTCAATCCCCTCTGGAAATGCCCTCACAGATACACTCAGAAATAATTCTTTACCAGTTCTCCAGGCAATCCTTAATCCAGTAAAACTGACACTGAAAATTGACCACCACATCCTCTGTTACCCAAATACTTCTGCTGCAGGGTATCTTCTGCTACATATTGGAGGGTAGGAGGACTATTATTATGAGAGTCTGTGAATCATCTAAATACATCCCATAAATGGGTCCTCAACTCAACTTTTATTTAGCAAGACTTCATAAATGTCCATGATTACTACAATGACACTCCATTGAACGTAAAAGACTCTGAAGCTCCACTTCATTATTAGCTTTGGGATAAATGGTGGTTCCCTTATTATTGCTTGGAAAAGAAAGAAAAATATCAACATAATCGAGTAATGACATAATATCAACAAAATGGAAACATGTTACTATGAGCATAACCTTCCAGAGGACAAATATAGGGGATGCTACTATATTCAATATTTGAAATCCAATCAATGATATGTAAATAACAGAAGATAAATAATATTTTAGATATATTATGTTAAGCCATAATTAAGAAACTGATGCCACATTGACTACTTTGGTATTTTCGAAAAGGTGACCTATCAATTTATTTAATCAACCTAAGGAATTGCCTAAATTATCTGATTAGGTTGATAAATGTGAGAAACAGAACAAGTTGACAAGCAATTTATTTTTGCAAGCAGTGAGAATGATGTTTCATCTCACACTATCTGTTTCTCATATGAGGGATAATTTTGAGAGCGCCTAGAGTTCCTAGAGGAACTCTCCCAGTATTTTTAAACTTAGTTCCTTTATACTCTAGATGGAGCACTTCACCTGCTTTCACTGTTTGTTTCATCAAGACTGAATTGCAGTCATGGAGCATTCTGAAGAGGCTTTCATTAGAAGGCTTTATTGGTGGTCTTCAAAAATAATGAAGAAATTTCAACGATTCCATACAAAATGGCTCCTCCTATCCATGCTGCCAAGCTTATGTATTTTAATGATTGCATTCCCAAAGCACATTTGACTTTT
>NW_012107709.1:393539-401996 GCF_000951045.1 Mandrillus leucophaeus | reverse complement strand
AAAGGCAATACAAAACAATAGTTATAAATTCTACTACAAATAACAACTAGGTAAATTCTACTAAACCCACAACAGTTGTGGGTCTCCCATTATTATTACTAATAATAATGTATTACTAATTTTTCTCATACATTTATTTTTCACAACTCTTATATCCTTATTTACTAATGGGACAACTGAGGCTACAGAAAGATTCTATAACTTTCTAAGGTCACAGAATAAGTGGAAGAGCTAGGGCTTAAATTCAGACACTATGACAAGAGTTTATATGCTTAATCACTAGACAATATTATTCTCTTTAGGTAGAGAGACTAAAAAAGAAATACCATCAAATTTGACTCACAAAGTATTTTCTGCCTGGGAGCCTGAATTACTGACAATAAAAGGAAAATTATTTTAGAAAAATTAAAAAGCATCAGTTTCAATTATTTTCCTTCATTGAAAAATGAACTTGTTGAAATACTGTGATATCACTTGATATTACTTTATAGCAAAACATGGAATAGATTTGTCCAACAGAAGTTACAGATTGTAATTGCTGTGCAAAGAGAGGACATTTTAGGCCAAGGATGAAAAATAAGTTCCAACATTTGTGCCAATATGGTAACTTCTAGAGATGATCACTAAAGACTAATCTGGAGAAAACCCACAGTCAATTAGCACTGCCTGCTGTGAATACACAAACCCTGCTGCTGGGCAAGCACCAGCCACATGCTCTCCTTCTCTCAGAAGTTTTGCGGGGATACATTCCTAGCACACTAGTTCTTCAATCAGATTGTACATCAGAATAACCCATGGAGCTTTCATAAAATACATGTAACAGGGAAAGACAATCTTTGATTTCTGTAAGCTTACAGTACTGAGAGGTAAAGCAATAGAAGCATCTTGTAGTGCACAGCTGAAAACAAAAATAAATCTTCCCCTGTCTTCACGAATTAGGCAGTCTTAATCCATTTGTGCTGCTGTAACAAAATACCCAAGACTGGGTAATTTATAAAGGACAGAAATGTATTTGTCACAGTTCTCAAAGCCAGGAAGTCCAAGATCAAGGCACCAGCAGATTTGATGTCTGATGTGGGCCCCTTCCATCCATTGTGTTTTCTCTTAGCAGCATCCTTACATGGTGAAAGAGGGAAGGACAAAAAGGGGTGAATGCAGGGTGAAGCCTTTCTTATATGGCAGTAATCCCATACAGGAGAGAGGAGTCCTTAGGACGTTATCACCTCACCTCAGCCCACCTCTTAATACTAGCACATTGGTGATTGGGTTTCAAAATATGAATTTAGGGAGACACATTCAGACCATAGCACACCTCTGGAGTAAAGAATGAAAAATATTTCTACCTGAAGTCATATATGCCTATGCAATTAAATATTTTATCTACTTCAAGCAACAATGCAGCATGTAATTTGATAGAAACATAAACATAGGGAGTATAATACATGTTGTACACAAGAATTTAATTATTAGAAGATATTATTTTATTATATAAGTTATTAACAAGTAGAAAGTAAAATCAAGATGAGAAAAAAGCAAAGCAGGATATATGGTCCTTTACGGTGGCCAGTTATGTTTTCAGATATCTTTCTGAAGTTCAGTTGTTGGTATAAAGCAATGCAGTGAAAAGAGTAAACTCTACTTTACATTTCCATTTCCATTTCAAATGGCAAAAACTCAATATTTTCCCTAGTGAAACATTATGAATCAAAGCTCTTTCAATAACTACAGAAGCACTGAAAGAATTTTAGTTACATGAAAGATGCTTTTGAGAATAAGAAAAGAGAAGAATACTGAAGACTCTTGAAAGTTACTTTTCCTTTACCACTCCACCAAAATAATAGATTTCTGAAATATCAGCATGTGAAGGGTAATCTCTGAGACCTTTTGCCACCTCCTAAAATGAAGAAAGGTTGCATACATTTTTTTTTCTTGCTGCTATGAATAATAAGAAGCCATGGGATTCCTTGTAGCAGTCCTGGAATAATTATGAAATAGCTGATTAAGTTCAAAGTTAGTATGGAAATCTGTTCCCTTAAAAGTCTTTCATAATCTATCTCTGGAGAGAGATAATTCTATCAAATTTGAATTAATCCATAGATAATGGCAAGACTATTGCCCACCATTATGTGTCTGTATATGTGAAATGAATACTGCATGGATCCTCAGATTTACCATCAAAATAACTCAGGGCCAGATTACAGAAGGGATTAATTGTAAACAGTAAGAGTTATGGCAATCACCTCAAGAAAAGGATTAATCAACTTCAAACACATAACTTGACCTAATAATCATAGCCTAACCACAGTAATTCTTTGGAGAGTAGATTTTTTTTAATGCAGGTCACACAATGATCCTTTCACAGATCTAATAAAACATTTTAAAAATTACCTTACCTGGTGTCATTATAAAGTATAATCAGGTCCTGTATTATCATCACTACTGAAGCCTATAGTAAAATTAATTGTTCTTCATTTCAAGTCAAAAATAGGCTTTTTAACAGGCAACCTAAATTAAAGCTTTCTAAGAAGGTCCCATTTTGAATAGTTAAGCACATTGTTAGTTGTGGGGATGTAAGCACTTATTCACTTTATCTTTTGTTTCTGGCCAATTCTTTCTTTGAGTTTTGAATTTATATGTGTACCATATACACAGCCAAAGCTGCACAACATAAATGGGGTTTTCTGTGTATTAGGATACACAGTGTTCAAAGGCTAGGAAAAACTGATAATAAAATAGATTTATACTTTATATAGAATAACTGAATTAAGTGGGACAGTTAATGGGCACGAAAATATAGTTACATAAAATGAGTAAGATCTAGTATTTGCACAACAGTGTGAGTATAGTTAACAATAATTTACTGTATAGTTTTAAATAACTAAAAGAGTGGAATTAAAATCTTTTTTCTAACACGAGGAAATGATAAATGTTTGAGGTGATGGATACCTCAATTACTCTGATTTGATTATTACATTATTGCCTGTATTGAAACATCACAGACACCCCATAAATATATAAACTTATTATGTACCCATAATGATTAAAAACAAACTTTAAAAACCCGAGTTAAATTGTTTTACCTCTTTTTAAACTGTGGTAAAATATACATGAAATTCACCAATGTAATCATTTTTAAATGTACATTTCAGTAGCATTAAGTACATTCACACAATTGTGGAGCCAATTTCCAAAACTATTTTCATCTTGTTAAACTGAAACTCTGTATCCATTAAACAACAACTCCCCATTCTCCCCTCCTCCTATTCCCTGGAAGTAACTCCTCTACTTTCTGTCCCTATGAATTTAACTATTCTAGGTACCTCACGTAAGTGAAGTAATGCAGTATGTGTCTTTTTTTGTGACTGACTTATTTCACTTAGCATAATGGCCTCAAAATTCATCCATGTTGTGCCACATGTCAGAACTGCCTTCCTTTTTGAGACAGAATAATATTTCGTTGTGTGTATACACCACATTTTGTTCATTTATTCATGAAGGAATACTGAGTTGCTTCCTCCTTTTGGCCGTTATAAATAATGTAGCTATGAACATGAGTGTAAAAATACTTCTTTGAGACCCTACTCGCAATTATTTTGTGTGTATACCCAGAAATGGAAATGCTGGATCATATATGGTTGTTCTATTTTAATTATTTGAGGAATCTCCATATCTTTTTCCACAGCAGCTGCACCATTTTACATTTCTACGAATAATGAGATTGCACATTTCCAGTTTCTCCACATCATCACCAACACTTGTTATTTTCTGTTTTTTAAAAACTATGAATTAAGATTTTTAACTAGCAACCTTAAATTTAAAGTTTCTAAATTAGGAAATCTCCAATTATAATTTTTCAAATGGTCTATCTAATATACTTGTTGGGGGTGAAATCTGAGCTTTTTCCTTTCTAGAGAAGGTTGTTAAGGGTGAAGGTAAAGAGAATAAAACTTTTCTAACAATGTGGATGACAGGCATGCCCTCCCAGCCTCACCTGGGACCGCCAAATACCTAATATAATGCTTTTCACAAAGTATGTACTCGGAAAATATTTTTTTTTAAAATAAGGGAGATAAAGAGTTTCAACTCACAGTTTTAAAATTCAAAGTGAATTTCAAGTTTCTTCAGGATGAAGGACATACACTTTTAGGTTTTTATTCTACCTTCATTGAAATAATGAACGTTACCTCATTTGCTCGTTGTGGGGATTAAATAAATGATCCATGTAATGCACCTAGAACTGTCCATTATAAATGTAATGTGTTAACTATGAGAAGTTTTATCATGATTTGGATATTATAAAAATTAATCAATAAGCAAGTATTATAAAATGCCTAACAATGTCCTTAGCAGTACCTTCAGCACAGTGTTGAACACTGTTAAAGTAACAATAACAACCGTTGCTGGTTGTTATTGTTACTTTAACAATGTTAAATAGATAAACATATTAACAATGTTAAATAGATAAAAGAAAAATAGAAACATATTTTTATTTTAAGAGGAAAACAGATAAGCCCAAGACATATAAAATATAATGCAGGACAGGACTAAAATCCCCCCTTTTGAAAGTCCCTTTCTTTAGCATCCTGATTTTATAGAATTCTTGCTCTCTTAATATTTCTTCCTCATATTTCCCCACCCCCCATTCAGAGATGGTTTTGGTCTGAGTCCTCTAGTCTTCTCTTTTTACATGTTCTTTCCCTTGGTGATTTTGGCTACTTTCATTTCACCATCTCGAGGATGATTGCGTTCTGGATCACATCATCTTTCTCAATATTGCTTATTCAATGGCCTGATGAACAATGAACTAGCAGTGCCATTTTGAAAGCAATCTAAAACTCAAGTGCCTGTTTTAGTTGTTGTTATTGCTACTGCTTAATAAAATGTTGTAAAATCCTTTAATTATTCTCCCTTATCTGCAGAACAAAACCTGGAAACCTTAGTCAGTGACTTTACTTTTTAAAGTTTTTTTTAAGTTTCTAAATCTTCAAAAGTTTTTCAGTTTTATCTTCCCTACATGTACTCCAAACTAATAAAAGCAAGCTATATGTAACTGTCCTTAAAGAACATGCCATTTTTTCCTTATGCCTTGAATTGTATTATTTCATCTCTGAATTGCTCTTTCTTCATCTCCACCTGTTGAAATCCTATTCTGACACCAAGATCTAGCTCAAACTCAGCTTTCTACACCCCAACCTGAAGGAATGTCTTTCCTTCCTGGGCTGCAGAGTACCCACTGTATAATAGACATGTATTTTGAGGTATCATGTTTCTAGCTATATGCACATATGCACTAGACTGCCAGTCCCTGACAATGGCTTCTTTGCCCTTGATTCTCCAAAATAAATGAATAGCTGAGTGATTAACTGAATAAATGAATACAAGTAAATGTATATGTTTTAAAGGAAAATTAATTTTGTAGCAGAATGGATACAGAAGAATCCACATTTAGGAAGTCACTGTGAAGACTGTTACATTACATACATAAAATCCAAGCTGGAACTGCCATAGCAGAATGGATAAACAAGTGATTTAAACTACTTAAAAGCCATTTTTTTACTGTAATGTTGATGTCTCACATGGTACTTTTATTTTACTCAACTAACTGCACGTTTTGTTTCAAAAATTAGCTATATGATGGGTATCTTAATCTGCTCAGGCTGCCATAACAAATTACCATAAACTGAGTGTTTTAACTAACAGAAATGGATTTTCCCATCATTCTGGAGGTTGGAAAATCCAAGAGTGAGGTCCTGCAGGGTTCAGTTCCTGATGAGGCTCTCTTCCTGGCCTATAGACCACCACTTTCTTGTGTTCTCTCATGGCAGAGAGAGAGAAAAGAAAGCAAGCTTTCTGATGTCTCTTCTTAAAAGGCCACTAATTCCATCATGAAAACCCCATTCATGACCTCATGTAACTCTACCCCAAAAAGGCCCCACCTCCAAATATCATCACACTGGGGATTAGTGCTACCACATATGAAACTGGGGGAGGGGGGCGGGCAGGACACAATTTAGTCCATAGCAGTTGAATAAGTGAGGAGATATTTTACCCAAACACAGAGGCATTTGGCCTGAGAATGTCAGAACAAGTTACCCCTTTTTTATTCAAATTTCTATAACTTTACTTGTACATCTCTAGGAATATACAGGTATATACACACACACACACACACATATATATGAATATATCCATACACATACATCCATATAGAAATAGAAACACATGCCTGTATTTCTAGGAAGGAAGAAAATAGAGACCTAGGGATCACGTCTTCCATGACTCTTGTACAACACACAGTCTCTACCAGTGACCCTGGATACTCTGAAAGAGCTAATCCTAAGTAAAAAGTTATGACATCCTTACTGGCATAATTTGAGGTTCATACAGTTCTAGATTTATGAAATTCCCACTGTAAGTTAATACTTCAGCTACTACATGTTGAAACTTCCTGTTAAAATTTAATTTTTAATTATTTATTTATTTATTTATTTGAGATGGAGTCTCACACTGTTGCCCAGGCTGAAATGCTGTGGCGTGATCTCAGTTCACTGCAGCCTCCGCCTCCCAGGTTCAAGCGATTCTCCTGCCTCAGCCTCCCAAGTAGCTGGGATTACAGGTGCACACAACCATGCCCAGCTAATTTTTGTCTTTTTAATAGAGACAGGGTTTTGCCATGTTGGCTAGGCTGGTCTCGAACTCCTGTCCTCAAGTGATCTGTCCTGCCTTGGCCTCCCTAAGTGCTGGGATTACAGGCGTGAGCCACTGTACCCATCCCAAAATTTAAATTCTTACCCAAGGGCAGAAACAGGTTTATTATGGAGCTAAAGATACTTTTGCTAAATGTTCCTTCATTTTCATGGGTTACTAGGAGCAGTATTAGAAATGTGATAACATGATCTGCTTTCATGAATGTTAGAAAAATGAGATTTTTGAGAAATTGTTTTACTTAAGGATAGCCCCTAAAATATGTAAGTCTGAAGTGTCAAATCATCTTGATGAACCTCTGCTTGGGAAGTGTCAAATAACTACAAAAAATAGAAGCAGATGAACTAAACATCAGAAGATGCTCTGATATGGCAAAGCTACCTTGTGAGGCTACCAACAGCAAACACCCAGAAAAGACTGCTGTCACACAAGCCCTTCAAAGCTCCACCTTGCTCATCTGATCCCGGGCATGTGGATGCTCTGTTCTGACATTTTATTTTGTCCCTAAGGATGTATTTTCTCATGGATACTTACTCAGATCTGGTTTCCTAATCAGTGCCCTGCTTCTAAATCCCAATCCCTGGTTTCCTCATTTATAAAATGAGAATGGAGACAATGCCTATTTCATGGTGCTATTATAAACATAAAGTGATATAATGTACATATAAATGCTTTGTTAGCTATTTATTCTATACCTATTTAAGGCCCTCCATGAACCGGTCCCATATGAATTTTCTAGTCCTATATTCCATTAGACCCTCTTATGTATGGTATGTTCTGGCCAAACTTAGCTACTCTTCCATCTCTGAACCAATTTGCAATTTTTGTTAGATCAGGAACCATAGCAGAATAATATGCTCTGTAAGGATTACTTCAAACAAACAAAAAAACCTCGGGATTAGATTAATTTGCCTACTAATTATGTTAAAATCTTAAGTAACAGAAATTTTTTTTTGCTTTCTGAATAGTTAACATCATTTTTAAAGTCTTTTAAGAGACACCAATTTATTAAATGAAGCTGGCAAAACCAGAACACAAAAGTACGTCAAAGTCTTATTAAAATAAAAACAAACAGCTGAAAATTTTTTGTTAGGTTAATTTCACTTTTTATGTTACTACAACAATAACAAAAATACCAATACCATTGAATACAGTTAGGAGGTTTACTTAAATCATGTTCCTCAAAATTTGGTGTGCATCACCACATGTGTTAGAATCGTGGGAGTGAGGGCAGAGGGTTACTTCTAAATATTCAAACTCTCGGCCTCTCCCAGACCGACTGAATCAGAATTTCTAAGAATGTTGCCGTAGTCTCTGCATTTTAGCGTTTCTTTCCAGGTGATTTTTATGCAAACCAAAATAAAAAGCACTGCATTGACATTTTCTGTCCCAGTTTTCTGAAGACTGAAAGTTAACAGCAGGGTTGGGGTGGGCTGGGGTGGGACAAGGTCATGGGAAGTAGCAGCCCAGGAAGCATCAGCACTGTCATCCTCACTGAGGTTTGGATGAAGTACCTTTTCAACAAGCTCTTCTGTATCTCTTGATAAACAGTTACGTGGTAATGAAACTTTTCAAGGTTATTTCCTTGAGAATACAGCTAAGGCAGCTTCTTGTGTCTCTCCAGGCAGAATATTCTGATATTATTATTAATCTTTATCTTGTCTTGCTCTGAAAACAATTTGAGCTATCTTACAAAATTCATAGTCTATATTAGTTTAAGAAGTAAATGAGAAAATAAGCCCAGGAAAATAA
>NW_012107709.1:340334-393144 GCF_000951045.1 Mandrillus leucophaeus | reverse complement strand
ATCTGACTAATTAAAAATTTAAAAGTCTTATTTGTCAAAAACATCATAAACAACCCAAATGTTTTAGATAGAGGACAAGCTGAAACAGTCTAACTGTATTTGCTATGTAGGTGGGAATTTGCTGAGCTAGGGCTGTCTCTGACTGACGAAGGTTAAGGATCCAGTTCAAGGTTACCCAGCTATTAACTGGTAGAGACAAGATATGAGCTAACATTTCTTAGCCCCGCTGTACATGCTCCTAACCATCATTTCCTGTTTTTTAGATTTACTTGGGATTTCTCTATTTCATTCTCTTTTAAAGCTTTATTATTTCTATTCTGTATTATTTCTATAGTTTTTGTTTTGCTTTTATATTCAATATGTTATTCAGTTGTTCAATGATTTTGTTGCTATTTCATTGTTTATGGAATAAATAAATGAAGATTCAAACGGGTGATTTTGGTAAATAGACTTCTTTGATGTTTCAAAGCTATGTTATATTCTTACTTCCTGAGATTTTTGTATGTTCTCTTGGATTTTTAATGAACCGAATAATAGTTTTGGGAAACAAATATGTTTCCCTTTTTCCAAGAATTAAGCTTCCTTTTTGCATCCCATTTCTTAATGTCTACACCAGAACTTTAGAACAACATTAAGTCATAGAGGAGATTTTTGATACCCTTGTTTAGTCCATTAACAAAAATGCTGCTAATGTTTTTCTGTAAAAATGTGCTAATGTTATTATTTTTTTCTGTTTAAAAATGCTGCATTAAAGGGTTTATTCTCTATCATTTTGAGCATGCATCCTTTTATTCTAGATTTTACGATTTTTAAAAACAGGAATAGTTGAATTTTATAGACTGCATTTTAGCATGTATCTTGTAGATTTTTCCCTCTTTTTGTGTGGGGTTGTTATTGAAGTAAATGTTTACATCATCAGATGTCTTGATGTTAACCATTTCTTGCATTTTTGGTTGCTATAAACACTAAATGATTGCAAACAGATGTCAATACAATATTTTTTAATTTGGTTTTAAGACTCACGACAATCCCGTGAGGCAGGAAACCAGCCCCGGAAGGTTAAATGACTTGCCTAAGGCCACATTGCTCATAAGTGACAGAGCTGGAACCTGAAACCACAACTGATTCCAAAATTTGCGCTCTTATTGATTCCTAACCTTTTTCTGCAAGTATTTTTTTGGGCATTAGCACAGGGTCTGGTATCTGAGCACTTAATTCCTGCTGGTTAATACATTCACCACCTGTGGCCCAAAAAAAATGGGCTCCAAAAATTTGTGCTCTTATTGATTCATGACCTTTTGCTGCAAGTATTTTTTAATAGGGATAGAGAGGCAGGAAGTTGAGGGAGTCGCGTCTAAAAGTCTCAACGGTCTCTATAGAAGCCACTGGCTGTGGAACAGGGAAGTAGCCTCAAGGAACAGGTGCAAATTTGGAATATGTGCAGTGGGGATGGAGAAAAGTTGGCCGGTCTCACCGACCACATTCATGGATGCAGTGGACTGCATGCCAGTGAAAGCACCACGTACTTGCAGTGTACTTAGAACCCAGTGTCAGATTTAGCTCAGCTTAAGAGTTTACTCAGCTTAGGATAAGGCACCTGAGCCAGAACAGATGGGTGTTCTTGACTGAGCTCCCTCAGGTCCTTGGAGACCTGCTGGTTGTTGCAGATCCTTGGAAAAGCCTGAACAGTTCTGAGTAATCTAAAAGCTCTGAATATTTCCCACCGTCAAATGCGGTTGCATATGCCCTCCTACTGTGCAAGGCTCAGGGCGACTCTAACAAGACCCTTCAGGTAACAGGATGCACATTCATACAAACAATACATAATTACAACTTATATTTCCACTTTCCTTACACCTCAGGATCACTGTGTTATGGTACCAGCAGCAGTCCAAGTTTTCCTGCACATGAACTCTGCTATTCTAAGAACACACAAAAATAGTGGCTAAGAATTGTACCAATGACCATAGGAATAGTAACAAACTGAAAATTTCACATTCTTCTACCAAAATGTCTACCAAAATGTCAACTTTAAAGGCATAGATTTGGAGAATTATGAATAAATGATTACCTTGCATAAGAAAGAGAAAGAATGTGAATGCTTAAAAGACCATAAAAGTTAGTCTCAAACAGAACTTTAACATGAGTGACTTCATGCCAGCATGTGAATCTTAAAACTGAAAACTCAGATACAGAGCTTAGCCAGAGTCTGGTACCTGAGCACTTAATACCTGCTGGCTAATACATTCACCACCTGCGGCAGCAGCATCTGTCCATATAATCTCACCCCTCCTGAATCAGATAACGAGATGCCTGTGGTCAGCGTTCTTCCCTCTCTATGTGCCTGGAGCCAGTCCTTTCCCTCATGTAGTCAGTGATCCCCTATGGCTCATCATGCGCATCAACTTCCTTCTCTGTGTGACCCCTCTCCTTTGGGCTTACAAACTTGTGCTAGACTCTTCATCAGTGAACAAATACATAAATCAAGCAAGCAACAAAATATTTCCTTGGCACTTTCTCTAGTCTTGGTCTGCTTTCTCCTACCCTTTATAGACAAGCCACTTGAAACGGCTGGGCAAGTATGCATCACAGTCTCTATTTTCTTAACTTTTATTTCCTTCCAACCCAATCTGCCTTCTGCTGTCACCACTCCACTACAGTCATCCTGTTAACTAGAAAGGTCACAGTTAACTAACCTACTAACACTACAAAGGTTAGTCTGGTAAACTGGCTAGTTACCAAAGTCGTTGTTTTCAGTCATTACTGGACCTGTTTTTATCTGTGGCACTTGCGACAGCCCTTTGAGATGTTCTGTTCCTCTGCTGTACTTCCAGTCTGGTTTTCCTCTTCTCTCTTGACCACCTCCTCCTTTGTTTTTGCAACCCTGAGGCCCCTTCCTCTCTACATAGCCCTTAAATGTTACACTGGTCCAGCCCTGATCTCACATCCTATCTCACTTTTCACATACTTCCTGTGTGATCTCACCTACACACATATCACCAAACCGCTGAGCAGCAAAGTGCCCAAATTTTGTCTAGATGGATTTTCCTAATGGCCAAGCAATGTTTGCAGTTATACAATGCACGTATACATATGGATGTCTATGGTCCCTCAACATCCCATAGCATCTGTCTTGAATGTGCTTCCCTTCCTCAAGTCTCCCTTGCTGCATGACACACCATCACTTACAAAGAGCCCCACCCCAAGTGACTTCTACTCATTCATTCCTCAGATCTCAGCTCCAGCGTCACTTCCTCAATAAAGCCTTTCCTGACTACAAGTCTAACTCAAATTCCTTATGCTCTCATTTTAAAAAGGTAGAAATGAAAATGTTTCTCTCTTCAGTTGCAACTTACATTAAATAGGGTGATTATTTAATTAATAAAAATCTCAGTTATAAAATTGATGATAAAAATCATGTATATTTTCACCAAACATTGTAGTCCAATGACTTAACATGGTGATCAGCATATTTCAGCAGCTGCATATGCAATGAATAAATGATTCAATCCAGGGATCCTAGAGTTATCCTAGACTCAAGTATCATGCTCCCTCCTGATATCCTATTAGCTACAATGTCCTACTGACATAATGTATATGCCCTAAATATTACTCAATACCTTTCTTATTTTTCCTATTTTATTTTATTTTCAAATATTTTCAAATATTTATTTTTTTCATAAGTTCATATTGTTTTGCATCAATTATTCAATAGCCCCTTCATAATATAATAGCGTTGCATTTAATTCCATGATGTAATTCTACATCCAGAGTGCCAGCTTTTATTGTTATTACCATTTCTCCTCCTGGGGTTGCCATCTCCAGAATAACCTCAACAGGATACTGGAAACCCCAGAATATGCCAATAGTGGACCTGAACGTTCTTCGAAGGCTACCCATAACCTGAGAATGAGCTTATATGTCGAGGGCCATGAAGAATCTGGCCCATGCTTACTTCTCTAGACTGTTCTTGTTACACTTTTCAGGCTTATACATCTATGTTTCAGCAGTATGGAACTATCTGAATCTTGAAACCTACATTTCAGCATTATGGAGTTACCTGAATTTTACCACATAGCCCATACTTTTAATATTTAGATACTTCTGGAATTATTATCTCATATCTGTCCATTTGTTAATGTGTACAACTTAAGTTTTAAAATTAGCTCAGGCATCTTCTCCTCGAAGCTGCCTGCCTCTATCTTGCTGAAATTTGGCATTCTTCCTCTCTACTGAAACCATTACTACACTGACAACAATTGTCTTGAGGTGATTTGCTGACTTGGATACACCCTTTACCAGCTCTGAATTCCTTGAGATCAGGAATGTATACATTCAGTTGTTCAGATTCTGAATATGCCTATATCATAAATAGCACTCAATAAATACTAAATGAATGAATCATTAAATGAATAACTATTTCAAGTTGTACTAGGGAAATTGACTATATTATATACATGCTGTTTCCTACACTTATAACAGAAATAGTAGATGACCACCTCTTTAGGTCGGTGGACAGATTACCTACTTTTCATGTAAGGACGTGGATGCAACCAGATCATGTGAACCTTTTAAAGGTTCTTTTGTTTTTCTCCTCTTTATATTCTCATTTTTCTTTTATTAAGAAAAAATAGGCCGGGCGCCCGGTGGCTCAAGCCTGTAATCCCAGCACTTTGGGAGGCCGAGACAGGCGGATCACAAGGTCAGGAGATCGAGACCATCCTGGCTAACACGGTGAAACCCCGTCTCTACTAAAAAATAAAAAAAAAAAAAAACTAGTCGGGCGAGGTGGCGGGCGCCTGTAGTCCCAGCTACTTGGGAGGCTGAGGCAGGAGAATGGCGTGAACCCAGGAGGCGGAGCTTGCAGTGAGCCGAGGTCGCGCCACTGCACTCCAGCCTGGGCGACAGAGCGAGACTCCGTCTCAAAGAAAAAAAAAAAGAAAAAAGAAAAAATAAGCAAAATTTCTCTCTCACACTGCATATCTCTATTTTCATTTACCGTGTCACTCCTTCCTAGTCTGTCGCTGATGTCTTCCATAGAGACGCTTCCCTGTCTGTCTCTGAGAAAGACAATGCAGTCTTCCATTCTTCCACATGGGCCTTTCCCAAATGTGTTCACCAGCTTAGTCGTGGGTAACACAGAGTATCTCTGTAGGTTATCTCCAAGTGAATGCTTGGTGTTGGAGTCTGAGAGGAGAAGCAGCAAATTCACTTGAAAGTTGTTATCGCATACCAGATATCCTCATAAAAATGTACCCACTCCACAGCACATTTTTTCCTCACACAGCACATTCAATTCTCATATTTCCTTCAATTAAAATCTTGTAGTGCATTTTTATATTGCCTAATTATTTTTGGTGGTGATAAAATTTTAATGTATATTTATAATATTTTATGTCAAATTCATAATACTGTAAGTACCTTAACTATTTCAATATCCTCTGTATAAAACCATTGTCATCAAATCAGATAAATGCCCCAAAAGCTGAGGTAAGACAACTTTAACTCTCTGCTTTCAAACTGTAGTAAGTTCTTTTAAACATTGTTTTAAAGGTTAGGCTGCACTAAGGAATATAGTCTCTAACTGTGACAGTTTTTAACATTGCAGTGTTACTAAAGAAAATTTAATGAGAAGCACTATCTTTGCAACAATAACAACATAAAGATACCCAGATTTGAGAGGATATTAAACTTATTATAAGAAAATAATAAATAGGTGAAAGAATAAGTAGTTTGGCCCCACAGAATCTTCTTCTGATTCAAAAAGATCATCATGAGTTTCTCTTCGGACAACCTAGGAGGAATGATTTCTTTTACTTTTTTTTCTCTTTGAAACAGAGCAATCACATGCTAAAAATTAATTAGGGAGTTATGAAATTATGCTGCTTTTATATATTTATAATTTTATTTGGAGATATCTATTTCATTGATGTGTATTATTTAAATAGAGGTCTGCTTTAAAAATCATTTAACAGAAACAATATTCTGATTGTACCAGTAGGATAAAACACAACCTTTCCATTTTGTCATGTTGACAATAGCTTATATGCCAGATATAGAACCATCTCCCCTCTCTGGGTAAGAGCTTACTTGAATGAAAACAAAGTAATAGCAAGGAAATAAGAATCCCCTTGTGTGTGAACTTAGAAATCTAACCTACGAAGTGGTAACACTCAGAATTATTTATGTCCCTGATTTTCATCAATTTTCACTGCTCTTTCTCTTTCTTGCTTGCTTTTCAACAATGCTTTGCAGATTGAAGCAGTACATTAATGATTCCATTTGTCAGCCTCTATTGTTGCTAATCCTTTTTATTCATTTTCATCTTTTCTGAGTTTTCAGTGCATTATTTTCATCTTGTTATATTATTATATTTATTGATGCACTGCTTTCAGTGTTCCACCAAACGTTTCTTTTTATTTTTATTTTATTCACTTGATTTCTTTCTTATGGAATTGGAGTTTTTAAATTTAGAAGTTCTATACAGATTTTTAGGGCTCTTACTTGAACATAGCTCACAAACAGGAACTCCTTTAAGGAAATAAGGTGAAATGATAAATATGTGATCTATGGAATAAGACAGGCAGCAACAGATACTTAACTATTCTGAGCTTCAATTTTCTTACCTTTAAAATGTAGATAATAATACCTATATTACAGTCTTATTTTGAGAATTAAAATTCCAGAATGTCGACTGTCTCACACACAAAAAAATGGCAGCACTATTATTATTATTATTATTGTTATTATTATTTTATCTACTATTTCTTTGCACTAGTAATGAAAAGATTCTATGTGGATCCAAATGTTAAAGGTAAAACCTACGGGCTTCTAAATGAAAGCAAAGGAGAGTATTTTCAGAATCTTGGATAGAAAACACAAGAAGCCCTAACTTAAAAGACAAGATCAATGTATTAGACTTAATTAAAATTAAAAACTTTTATACAAAAAAATTAAGAGCCTGAAACCATAAGGCTTACACCTACAACATATTAATATAATGTAATATGAATTTTTAACGTTATTAAGAACTAATAGGCACTAATAGAAAGATTGGCAAAAGACTTCATAGAGAGAATATACAAATGGTGAATAAGCATACAACAAAACGATCAACTTTATCAGCCATCAAGAAAATGCAAATTAAAGCCACAATGGGATACCATACCTACCAACCAGAATGACTCGAATTAAAAGACTGAGAGAGACAAGTGTTAAGTATGATGAACAACTGAAATTCCCACACTACTAATAGGAGTATAAATTAGTCCAATCACTTTGGGAAACCAGCAGTATCTATTAAAATTGAACATATATATCTCCAATGATCCATCAGCCTCACTCCTATATGGGAACTAAAAGATTTGTACAAGAATGTTCAAAGTTATGTTATTTATAATATCCCAATACTAGAAAATCCTACATACTGAACAGTATTCGAATTGGGTAAAATAAATTGTGGTGTGTTTATACAATGAAATACCATTCAGAAATGGAAATGAATGAATTACTGCTGCATACCACATACAAAGGGTCTTCAAAACGTTCATAGGAAATGCATATTATGAAAAAACCATGCATGGATTTCAAAAATTTGTTGCACCAAAATGAACTCACACTAACTTGCTATGACAGATCTGAACAGAGTCTAGTTTGAGACTCTAAGAAGGATAATCTATCAGTTTAAAATAACTCCTATCAGATCAACATAAATTCTGCTAAAATTAAAGCAAGAACAAACATCACATTTATGGTGAAGCTTGAGTAGAGGAATGGTAAGATTGCTAATGCTTTATGAGAAGTTTAGGGGGACAATGGACCAAAGCAATCCACCATGTAAATGGATAACTCATTTTAAAAAGGGACAAGATAAGGTTGAAAGTAAAGTACAAGCAGTAGTCCATACACATCAATTTGCAAGGAATAAATTAATCTTTTTCGTATCCAAATTGAAAAGAACTGACAATTAACAGCAGAACTAATAGCCCAAACCCTAAACATCTCAACTGGTTCAGCTTACACAATTCTAACTGAAAAATTAAAGCTGAGCAAGCTTTCCACTTGATGGATGCCAAAACTGTTGATCCCACATCATCTGTAGATAAGAGCAGAGCTTTCAATCAAAATGTTAAACAAGTAAGATCAAGATCCTGAAGACTTTCTTCAAAGAATTGTACCAGGAGAAGAAACAAGGCTTTACCAGTACAATCCTGAAGACAAAGCACAATCAAAGCAATGGCTACCAAGAGGTGGGAGTGGCCCAGTCAAAGCAAAAGTGGACCAGTCAAGAGCAAAGGTCATGGCAATAGTTTTTTGGGATGATCAAGGCATTTTGTTTGTTGATCTTCTGCAAGGCCAAAAACATGGCAAGATCTGCTTACTATGAGAGTGTCTGGAGAAAGCTAGCCACTTTGTTAGCTGAAAAATGCCCAGGATACTTCATCAGAGAGTCCTTTCCCACAACAACACTTTTGCTCATTTATCCCATCAGACAAGAATCATTTTGCGAAAGTTTGGATGGAAAATCACTAGGCTACCGTATAGTCTTGGTTTGGCTCCTTCTGACTTCTTTTTGTTTTCTAATCTTAAAAAAATATTTAAAATGCACTCACTTTTCTTCAGTTAGTCACACAAAAAAATACTGCATTGACATGTTTAAATTCCCAAGATATTCAGCTCTTTAATGATGGACTAAATTGCTGATATCATCACTTACAAAAGTATATTGAACTAGATGGAGCTTCTATTGAAAAATAAAGTTTATATATTTATTTTTATCTCTTAATTCCATTTTCCATGAACTGTTTGAAGTCCTCTTTATAACACTGAGTAGAATAAGCCAGCTACAAAAGCATACAAACTGTATCTTTTACAAAAAGTTCAAGAATAAGCAAAACTAGGCTATGTTATTTGATACTTAAAGTTATGATGGTAGTCACCTTTGCTTTGGAAGGAAATGGTGATTTGAATGGACATGGGGAGTCAGGTGTTAAGAACATTCTATTGCTTGATGAGGACATTGTTGCCCATGTATACTCACTTTGTGATAGTTCTAATGAATACTCAGGATGTTTGTGCTTTTCTACATTGTTGCTCTTTTTCAATAAGCAAGTTTACCGTAACAATTATTGCATTATTTAGGCAAAACTGTATGTTTTTGTTTGTCAAGGGGGTTGATTCATCAAGATTTCATCCCCAAAATAAGTTGTATTTTGACAGGAGTAAGAATAAGCTCAATTTTGGAACTGAAAATGGAAATTAATTCTGCTATCTTTTTTAAAAATAAATACTGCATTTGTTGATTTTACCAAGCTCCCCAAGTCTCCAAAGAGAGGAGTAGATGTCCAGAAAACAAAGCCCCAGCCCTAGAAAAGACATGAATTTTTATCAGCTAATCACCTTTATAAGCACTCTATAGCAGAATCTAATTTATTCAAAAACATAAACAATCTGATGCATTTACTGAACATTGAATCAGTCGTATTGGGTCTCTGGGAGATGTAGAAACCTTTATTCTTACGTCATTGTTTTAGAGAAGCCTCTTATCAGTTTCACTGACTTGTGCTTTAGTGTTATAAAGTCTGCCTTAATTAAGGAGTATATAAGGAACACGTAAGAATAACTATTTAGGTTGGTGCCAATGGCAAAACCACCATTACTTTTGGCACCTACCTAATGTTTAAAAACCTCTACTGGGTGTGCTGATGTCGATGTTGAGGCTACTGCCTATTAATTTGTTCAGGGTCCCCATAAAATGCTTCTGTGATAGAAATTTATTACAAAAATTAGTCCCAGGAAATCCCCCTGAAATGTGTTTTCTTCAATGTAAATTAGATGAATGCCTAAATTTCCCTTTCCTTGGACTACCAGGATAAGCAGAGTAAAAAAAAAATTATTTCCTTTGCATTTTAGTTTCTGAACTGTTCACTACTTTTCATTTTAAGTCATGTTTTTCTGTTTCTCATTTCTGGTTTATTTTATTATTTTTATTTTCTGTAAGTTGCCTCCAAGGTAGAAACAAGAAGATACAAAACTTATTTTCAAACAAATAAATATATAAATGTTTTTGTTATTTGCATTTGTTACAAAAAAAAAAAATAGTGTTGTATTGGCTGGGCACGGTGGCTGACGCCTGTAATCCTAGCACTTTGGGAGACCAAGGTGAGTGGATTGCCTGAGCTCACGAGCTCGACACCAGCCTGGGCAACAGGGTGAAACCCTGTCTCTACTAAAATACAAAAAAAATTAGCCAGGTGTGTTGGTGTGCAGCTGTAGTCCCAGCTAGTCGGGAGGCTGAGGCAGGAGAATTGCTTGAACCCAGGAGGTGGAGGTTGCAGTGAATTGAGATCATGCCACTGCACTCCAGCCGGGCCACAGAGAAAGACTCTATCTCCACTTAAAAAAAAAAAAGAAGGTTGCATTTATTAGAAAGTACTCTGCAATGAATACCCACATCAACAATAGACAGTAAATGTCCAGTAAACGAAACAGACAATAAAAGCTGTTAGTTTAAAAAATGAAGACTTCACAAGTGCGATGAAGTTGTTGAAGAAATTTGACCTGAGATCTCAAGGGTTTCTATAAAGCAGATAAGCAAGAAAGATATAATATTACACTGAATGAATGTATTACTTTTGCAGTTACACTTTAAATGTTAACTACAATTTTTGAATGAAAGATATGAGATACTCTGTTTTATGTTGACAAACTGTAAGTTCAAATGAAACATTTAGGGAACAATTTAGCACTACCACAACTAAATAAATCTAAATAAATACTAGCTACTACTAAAACTGTGACAATTGCAAGTATTATTATAATCAGTAACTTGATAGGAAAAGTATTTGTAGTTAAAATAAACATCCTGATGCAACTAAAGTCACTCTTGCATGGACAGTTGCCTGTCCCACCAGTAACGTAGCACAGGATGAAAATACATTTTGTCTTTGTCTTTTCCAGCTGCACTAAATCCGAATAGATAACTGGAAAATTGGTCAACACAATCGAGCTAAAGAGGAAAAAACAATAAATACGTTTGAATCAAATCAGTACCACTTAAAATCCAGTGACATGGGACAAGTAAATCATTTAAAATAAGACTATTAATTTATGTCTTAGGATTTTGTAGAATAATTACAAATGATCATATAGATGAAAGTGCTAGTGAATGGATAGGAATCTCACTGGCCAATGTACCATAGTTAGATCTCAAACAGTCCTTTACAAATTCCAAGACCAAGTAAATAAAACTGCTGCAAACATGAAGAGGCTAATAAAATAGTCCCTGATGAGACAGACCCTGTTCTGCTGAATTTAATGTTCCAAAACTCAATAACAATGGGTACGCCACTTGAATTTTGATAATTTCTTACTTGACTCTTCTTGGTTTCTTTGACCTATTCTTTGACCTTTTTATTCACCCCAAATTTTGGCTCTCAAATTATGGATTTTACCTGCTGACTCTTTGAGGAAAGCTGGCATGGCCCTTTGTTTTTATTCACTCAACAAGCATTTATTATCTAGTATATGTCAGGCACTGTTCTAGACTCTGAGTTTATAGCAAAGAACAAAACAAAATCCTCCTCAGATAGAGTGTACATTCCAAAGGGTGTAATGTTAATGAGGAAAATATTTTGTTCACACAATGCCAAGGATGATTACAATAATAAAGCAATTTAAGAGATATGAATAAATAGCACAACAATATTTGAATACAATTAGATTTGAAACAAGCAGATTCAATATAGCTGGATGTGGAGGAATAATTGAAGGTTATTTCAATAGATGTGAAACATACCATCATAATGAAGTGTGGCGGATAATATCTTCTAAAGATGGCCGCATCAATATATATTTTATTCCTCATGAACTTCATTTTTTTTTTTTTTTTTTTTGAGACAGGGTCTCACTCTGTTGCCCAGGCTGGAGTGTAGTGGCACAATCATGGCTCACTGCAGCCTCAACCTCGAAGGCTCAATTAATCCTCCCACCTCAGCTTCCCAAGTAGCTGGAGCTATAAACACATGCCACCACACCAGTTAATTTTTGTATTTTTTGTAGAGATGGGTTTCTTCATGTTGCCCAGGCAAGTCCTGAACTCCTGGGCTCAAGCAATCTGCCCACCTTAGTCTCCCAAACTGCTGAGATTACAGGCCTGAGCCACCACGCCTGACCCCATGTACTTCTTTTCTTTTTAATTTTTTATTTCCATACATTGTTGGGGAACAGGTGGTATTTGGTTACATGAGTAAGTCCTATAGTGGTGATTTGTGAGATTTTGGTGCATCCATCACCCAAGCAGTATACACTAGATCCAATGTGTAGTCTTTTATCCTTCACCCTCCTCCCACTCCTTCCCCAAGTCCCTAAAGTCCGTTGTGTCATTCTTGTGCCCTTGCATCCTCATAGCTTAGCTCCCACTTATGAGTGAGAACATATGTTTGGTTTTCCATTCCTGAGTTAATTCACTTAGAATAATAGTCTCCAGTCTCATCCAGGTCACTGCAAATGCCATTAATTCATTCCCTTTTATGACTGAGTAGTATTCCATGATATATATATGCACACATATATATACACATATATGTGTATATATATTACACTGAGTGAATTTCAGTATGTGTAATATATATATTATACAGAATGAATATGTGTATATATATGTGTGTGTGTATATATATACACACACCACAGTTTCTTAATCCACTCATTGACTGATAGGCATGTGGTTGGTTCCACATTTTTGCAATTGTGAATTGTGTTGCTGTAAACATGTGTGTGCAAAGTATCATTTTTGTATAATGACTTATTTTCCTCTGGGTAGATACCCAGTAGTGGGATTGCTGGACAAAATGGTAGTTCTACTTTTAGTTCTTTAGGGAATCTCCATAGTCGTTGTACTAGTTTACATTCCCACCAGCAGTGTAGAAGTGTTGCTTGTTCACCACATCCATGCCAACATGTATTTCTTTTTTATTTTTTGATTATAGCCCTCATGACCCATACACTTCTTATAATGACATTGATCCTCAAATCTGGAGGGACCTGTGTAACTGTCTTAATCAAAATAGCGTGATGAAAGGGATGCTATGAGTCTTCCAATAGTTACAGGGGACAAAAAGCCAAAAAGCAACCTTCATTCCCAATTTCACAGCCCAATCTGTGCACAAACAAACATATGACCTGAAGTCATTATTCAGTCACTCTCTTGAGGATTTGTTGTTAAAGCTGATTTGGATCACCTTTACATTGGTTTGGTTAAGCCCAGTGGGTAGCTTCACTGAGTAACTGTAGCCTTGATAATCACCTGTGGTACAACTTAAGACCACTCAGCATCAGGAGAATCATATAATCAGTCAGATTGAAACAGGTTGTGTTTGTAAATGTTGTGTTTGGAAGCTACTGTTGATGGCATCAGGAAGAGCAGAATAGGTCAAGGCCTGCCATGTTCACCTGAGTTGTGTTTCATTTTTATAGCATGGCAACAGAGATGACAAACTCAGCCTTACTTTAGATTATCAGATGAAGCTGTGGCTTGACTCAGGAAGCAGTGTTGGATCTAGAAAATAGAGTGGGCTTATCATTTCTTTTCCCCTATACCTCTGGAATCTAAGTTCCCTCCCTAGTTGCCGGGTTTTTTTTTTCTCTTCTTCTACTACCAGAAAATTAATGCATCCAATCCCAGAGCACTTACAACTTTATCTTTTCTCCAATGATCTTATACTCATATGTATATTTTTTTTCCTGATCATTACCTGGAAAGTTGTTGAAATGATATAATCCCTTTCTGGGAACAACCTCATTCACACTCTTACTGAGGTGTGTGGACCAGGAGGAGGTGAGGGACGTAAAGTCAGAAGTTTTCCCAAGCTCAACAATACCCAAAATTTATAAATAGTAGGGGGCATGCAATGTCCATCCAATACTTTGGTCATTGTCCCATTACTGATAACCTTTGTGACAAAAAGAACATCACTGTCAGATCATAGAAGGTTCAAAAAGCAAAAAACATGTCACAGATTAGTTTCAATGGCCCAAGTATTATGGACTGGACCACAATACCATAACCTGAAAAAAGTGTCAAAAGTACTGAGGCGTCATTGATAATCTTAAGGAAGTGAGGAAGATCCAAGGTAGTCAATCTGCCAAGAGAACACAGGGTCATCAATCCTTGCAGTGTGTCCTCCATCATCTTGAGACAAATAAGTATTCAAGTATTTACTGGCAGGGATCACAGATCCAGTATGCAGTGGTTGCTTCTGTATCAGACACAGAACCTCAAAGCCTGATGGTGATATATTTCCATATTTTGATGTGATGACAGATCCAGGAGGAGAGGCAGCATTTCAGCATCACAGGTGTGAGCAGCAGCTTGGCTTCAGTCAGTGAACAGAGCCTTCCTGTAGGCATTTAGGTTAAGTAATGTGAGGTCACACGGTCCATGTGAATGACCCAGACCACCATAGCAGCAGCCACAATTTGTTTCCAGTTTGTGGTCCTAAGGAGGAGTATCTTTACTCTGCCCATCTGTGGCCTTTCAAGTGACAATACAAATGGCTAGACCAGCACAAGGGTCAGTAAAAATATCAAAGGACATATCGGCCAGAGCTATGAAAACAATCTTTAGTTTTGCCTACTGAGTGGAGTCACCATGCCCATTTTTAGTTCTGTGTAGCTGGGGCTGAGGCTAAACAGCCACAGCAATCCCAGTGGACAACATTAGTTTCGACTTCATTGAACCATCAGTGAACCAGGCCCAGGAATTGAGGGGAGCTTCTTTGAATTGGGGGCCCCACTGAATAGGAACTTTGCTTCAGGCAGCAGAGGGGGAGATAAGTTTTCCCTAAAGGAGTAGCTGTCACCCATTATAAAAAAAAATAATAATAAGATGAAGCTGAGTCCAGGTTAGCTGATTCCGTGAACACATTGTTTTCATTTGACAAGTAAGACTGTTTAGAGAGGCAAATGCTGTCTACAATATTTAGAGAATCCAATAAAAGGTTAGTCCTTTTTTTTTTTTTTTTTGGTAATAGTGGGACCAAATAAGATAGCAGTTTTTGATCCATTGTTAGAAGAATTGAGCATTTTATTAATAAATCCACTCACATAGTCCTAAGAAACTGTTCTTGGAATGCAGTTCCAAAATTGTGCTGGGGTTTATTAACCACCTCTGCCAGATGAGGTATGATAGCATTACAGCCAGGCCAACTGAGACTAGAGCTTCTGATTTGCCAATCATCAGGACATCACCTATATAGGGAAAAATCTGGACATCAGAGGAGTGAGGCACTCCTGCTGAATGCTGACTACCCCATCAGTTGCAAATGGCAAGGTACTTTGTTGCTCTAGCGTGTTTTTTAAAGGCCTAAAGCACATAATATCTTCTGATACTTTATGAACACTTACAGCACATGTTATATATTTTGATAACAATGTGTGTTGAGTTGACTCAGAGGGCTTCATTCATAAGGTCACTTTAATGTTTTTTTTTTTTCAACTGCACATTTTGCTCAAGGGCTATCATTTAAATTGAGGCACTTTCCCCCCACACCATAGGAACACACATCAAGGACTTTAACAGCTATACTTTAGGGACAGCTACCAGGAGATAATGTCATTTCCTAGCAAGGAGCCTGGGGAGAACAGAAGGATGGTGGAGACTGGTCTGTAGGGATGGCTGGAGTACACAAGGAAGCATTTTTTTCCCCTGGCTTCTTGCCTGAAGGTCAGTGCTACATCCTCCCCTGTGCACCTCCAGCATCTGAGGCCTGCCAAAAACGGGGGCTGTTTCTTCTTGCACCCTCACATGTCACTGCAGCTTCTACCTGAAATGTTCAGCAGCATTCTGCCACCCTTGCACGTAGCATCCCCTATCCACGCCGAGCCAGCCAGGGGGTGATTTGGACTTCCATATCCTATACCACCGTAAAAGTTTGAGTAATGTCCCTGTCTGAAGTTTTCTAGCACATTGGCTTTTAGTAAAGCAGCTGAGGATTTGGTAGAGGGCAAAAAAAGGCATCAGGGGCTGCCGGTGAAAGAACCTCTTAGTGCCAATAAGCAAGGCTTTGCATTTACTTTCAGTTTTGAGCAGCTGACTTCTCAGTTTCAACAACAACAACAACAACAAAAAGACCTCCAGATGTTTAAAGATAACCAAAACTCTATATCCTTATTGCTAATGCCATGAGGGATCCTCTAGCAGCCATAATACCTTTTGGCTGAGGACCTACCTGAGGCTTACTGCCCCCATTGCCATGATAACATCCCTTCCTTCTCCTTCCCATTTAGTGGAAAATGAATCTAAGCACCATTCAGGAGACTGATTTCAATCTTACCTCTCACCATAAAGCCTCAGAACATCCATTAATAGGTAGAACATTGGGGAGATGCTTACTCCCACCACTCTACCACTGGGGTGAGAACATTCACTACCAGATCCTGGAGAGTGAGTTTTCCCATAACCCCTAACCCAGTCTATAGAAAACCTAATCCTTTCCATTCCAGAAATCCATGCCTCTGTTAGCACACCATACTCATTGCCAAAACTAAAAAACTGTACAGAGTTTAGTCTTGTTACCCTAATTTTAAATAACAAGTTATATTCTGTTTGAAGATTTACAATGCTGGAAGACAAAAGACTCCTGGATCAGAGACAAAGGTCTGTATTATTCATGATTAAAACAGGAGCCAGGACATGAGGTTGATTTGCATCAGTTTCGCAGAGGCAAACAAAAGGACTCATTATGGATTCCAGCACTTACAATGGGTTGTGTTACAGGAAATAAAAAAGCAAAATAACTGAAATAAATAATTGACTAGAAGGGCTCAACAGCAGATTTGAGCTGACAGAAGAATCATTGAACTTGAAGAAAGGTCAATTGAGATTATCCAGTCTGAGGAATAGCAAGTAAAGAACAAGGAAGAAAGAACACAGTCTTAGAGATATGTGAGATACCATTAAGCAAATCAGTGTCCAAATAAATTGACAACCTAAAATGAGAGGAGATGAAAGATGGAGCAGGAAATATTTGAAGAAATTGTAACTGAGAATTTCCCCAAATTGAAGGAAAGCATTAATCAAACTTCAAGCAAAATAAGCTCAGAGAGATCCATAACTGAAAATTTCATGCTCAAACTGTCAAAAGACAAAGAGAGAGATCTTGAAAGAACCAAGACAAATATGACTCATCATAGAGAAGAGATCCTAAATAAGATTAGCATCTGACTTCTTATCAGAGACTGTGGATGCCAGAAGGCACTGGGATGCCGTTTTCAAGGTGCAAAAAGAAACAATCAAAACTGTTGACCAAAACTATCCTCCAAAAATGTAAGAGATATAAATATGTTCCCAGATAAAAACTAAGTGAATTGTTTGATAGCAGACTTATTCTACAATAAATACTAAAAAGAGTCCTTCGAATTGAAATGAAAGAGCACTAAACGTAACTGAAATCCACATGATAAAAATAAAGAACACTGGTAAAGCTAATTGCAAGGCTAAATATTAAGGAACGAATAACTGTATCTCTGCTCATAACTAAATTTTGTTTCTGTTTTATCTAAACAATAACATCATAAAGCAAAAATTGTAATAACAATAAACATCATAAAGCAATAATTGATGGACTTAAAATGTTAAAAGATGTAATTTGTATGTTTTATGACAGTAATAGAACAAGGGCAAGATAGGAAAGAATAGTACTGTAGACAAGTTTCATATACTATTGAAATTAAATTCATATTAATTTGAAATACATTCTTTTAAAATGTTAATGTTAATTGGGAACTTCAGGGTCACAACTAAAAAAATACTCAAAAACTACAGTAAAAGAACATGGTACATTTTAATCAAAATAGCACTAACAAAAATACCTATTTAACAACAACAGAAAAGAAAGTAATGGAGAAATAGAGTAACAAAATGACATAAGACATGGAGAAAGCAATAGCTAAATGGCAGATGTAAATTCTACCTTATAAGACATTCATTAAATACTGGTAATCAAACATTCTACTCAAAAGGCAGAAACTAACAGAATAGATTATTTGAATGACCCAATTATATGTCATCTATAAGGATATACTTTAGATTCAAAGACACAAATAGGTTGAAAGTAAGGGATGAAAAAAACATGATGCAAGTGGTAGCCAAAACAAAAAAACAAATAAAAACTGAAATGGCTATAGTAGTATAAGACAAAATAGACTTTAACACAAAAATTGTCACTAGATACAAAGAAGGGCATTTTATAATGATAAAAATGTCAAGCAAAAAGACATAATTAAAAATATGTATGCACCAAACAAAAGAGTTCCAAAATACATAAAGCAAAACAGACAGAATTGAAGGGAAAAACAGACAAATCAACATTCGAATTGGAAACTTCAGTATCCCAATTTCAATAATGAATAGAGCAAGGTAGAAGAACAACAAAGAAATGGAAGGTTTAAAAATACTATAAATCAATTAGACTTAACAGACATGTACAGGAAAAAGTCACTCAACAACAGCAGAGTACACATTCTTTTCAAATGCACATGAATCATTCTCCAGGTAAGCCATATTAAACCAGAAAACAAGTCTCAATAAATTTAAAATGATGAAGCCGGGCAAAGTATATCCTCTGCTCACAATGAAATGAAACTAGAAATCAGTAATAAGAGAAAACTGAAAAATTAACAAATATGTAAAAATAAATGACACACTCCTAAATAATCAATGAATCAAGGTGAAAATCACAAAGACACTTATCAAATATTTTGAGATAAATGGAAATGAATACTGAATGTTATGTGATATATAACAAAACTCATGAGATGTAGGTAAATCAGCATTTAGAGGGAAATACATACTATTAAACCCCAATAATTTAAAAAGAAATAAAATCCTGAAACAATAACCCAAACTTATACCCTAAGAAACTAGAAAGAAAAGAGCAAATAAAATCCAAAGCAGAAAATACAACACCTTTAACAGAAACATCCAGGTACATACATTAGGACTAATCAAGAAAACAACTGGACCAACTGAGAACAAAGAAAAGTAGGGCAGGATGACAGCCCACCCGGGTGTCACACGGAGCCAGAGGAACCTTCCTTGCCCAGGGAAGCAGTGAGTGAATGTGTAACCTGAGGAACCCACACTTCTTCCATGGATATTTGCAACCTTCAGGTCGGGAGATCCCCTTGAGAACCCACTCCACCGGTCCTTCAGTCTGACATACAGAGCTACATGGAGCCTTGGCTGAGCAGCCACTCAGGCACATGTGAAGACCCAGGAGCCTTAGATACATTGACTTTCTGTGCTTCCCAGCAAAAGCAGCTGCAACTTCGGTAAAGCAGGAGGTTAGACCCCCATACAAACCCCTAGGAAAGGGGTTGAATCCAGTGGGCTGAGCAGCAACAGTCTGCAGGCTCTGCTTTCACAGTGTCTCACAGGATAATTGGCATGGAACTCAAGCTAGCCACAGGAAGCAGCATATACCTCCCTTAGATGGAGCTCCCAGCGGGAGGGGTGGGCTGCCTTCTTTGCTGTTTGGGCGACTTAGCTGTTCCGGCCTTTGGGCTGGAGGCAACCAGGGGCTGAAATGGACCCCCAGCACAGCTGTTCTACAAAAATGTGGCCAGACTGCTGTTTTAAGCAGGTCCCCAATCTTGTTTCTTCTCACTGGGTGGGACCTCCCAACTGGGGACTCCAGCTAGCACCGCCAGTGTTTTCCAGTCAACAGAGGTTTCAAGCTTCCCTGTAACAGGAAGAAGAAATTGTGAGGCAGGCCACCATCTTTGCTGTTTGGGCAACTTAGCCATTCTGCTTTTCAGGCTTTGGAGAGTCCAAGACAACCAGGGGCTGCAGTGAACCCCCAGAACACAACCACTCTACAAAAACATGGCCAGATGGCTTTTTTATGCAGGTTTCCCAATTCCATTCCTCCTCACTGGGCAGGACCTCTCAATTGGGATCTCCAGCCACCTCCTGCAGGTGTGTTCAGGCTGGCAACAGATCAGTATCTCCCTGGGATGGAGCCTGCGGAGGGAGAGGCAGGCCGCCATTTTTGCTGCTCTGCAGCCTTCACTGTTGATACCTCCAGGTACTGGAAAATTCATGGTGACTAGGGACTAGAGTGGATCCCCAGTATACTGCAGCAGCCCTACAGAAAAGTGGTGCCTGTTCCCATATCTCCCCACCAGGCAGGTCCTCCAAGCATAGGTCTCCAGTCACCCCCACCAGAGCTATTGAGCCAGTAGTAGCTCTGCAACTCCCTGGACAGGGGCAACTGAAAGCCTTTCTGCCGCTGCCTCTGCAGTGGAACTGTCCTTGCTATCCCCAGACTATTGAAAGAGCAAAGACCCTAAGTGCTTCATTGACATCTCCAACAAGCTGCAGTCAACCCAAGGAGAGGAGGCCAGTCCATCTCCCATGGATACCTCCCCTATTCCCCACTCATCACCAGACAGAGAACCCCCAGCTTGGGCCCACAGTACACACCTTCCATTCCAGGCTGATTGCACTGAGCAATTGCTGATCTGCATCTCTCAGGGGTAGAGCCCCCAGGAAACAAGTAAAACACCCTTGGCCACAGCCACTACTAAAGTTCCTTCCTCTGCTGCCTTCAAGTTGAGGAAGGAACATAAACACACATGCACACCTATATTCACTCCAGCACTACTCACAATAGCAAAGATGTGGAATCAACCTAAATGCCTGTTGATAGTAGACTGGATAAAGAACATGTGGTACACATATACCATGGAATACTATGTAGCCATTAAAAATAAAGATATTATGTTGTTTGCAGGAACATGGATGGAGCCAGAGGCTCCTTTATCCTTAGCAAACTAACACAGGAACAGAAAACCAAATACCACACGTTCTTACTTGTAAGTGGGAGCTACATGATGAGACCTCATGAATGCAAAGCAGGAAACAACAGACATTGGGGTCTACTTGAAGGTGGAGGGTGGGAGGAGGGAGAGGATCTGGAAAAATAACTAATGAGTACCAGGCTTAATGCCTGGAAGATGAAATACTCTGTACAACAAATTCCCATGACATGAGTTTACCTGTATAACAAACCTTCACATATACCCCTGAACCTAAAATAAAAGGCTAAAGAAAAAAAAATCCAAAGAAGCAGACAAATACAGTGGATATAAATGAAATAAAAATTAAAAATAATAGAGAAAATTAACACAATAAAAATTTGGTTCTTTGAAAAATCAGAAAAATTAGCAAGCATTTATTTAGACAGCTCACAAAAAAAGAGAGAACACTCAAATCACCTAAACCAAGAATGAAAGAAGACACAGCAATATCCACCCTGTAGAAATGAAAAGAATTATAAAGGAATACTACAAAAAAGTGTTTGCCAACAAATTAGATAACCTAGACAAAAGGAAAGAATCCTAGAAAAATATAAACTACCAAAACTGACTCATGGTAAAATCTGCATAGACTTCCTACGAAGAAAATCCCAAGATCAGATGGCTTCACTGATGAATTCTAAAACACATTTAATTAACAATTTGTCTGAAATTCTTCCAAAAAATGAAAGAGGAAGGAACACTCCTTAGTGTATTCTTGAGACTAGTTTTACACTGAGGCCAAAATTAGCAGAAACATCACGAGTAAAGAAAATCACAATGTTTCTTAAGAATAAAGATCAAATATCCTTAACAAAATAGTTATAAATCAAATCCAGGTACATATAAACAGGAGTATGCACCATGACAAAGTGTGTCAT
The DNA here is from genome assembly GCF_000951045.1 of Mandrillus leucophaeus. NCBI lineage: Eukaryota > Metazoa > Chordata > Mammalia > Primates > Cercopithecidae > Mandrillus > Mandrillus leucophaeus. Next base: position 371,404 of record NW_012107709.1, on the reverse strand, counting down.
GGTGCATAATCCAAGGTTATTTAAACATCTGAAAATCAATGCAATATACTATAGCAATAGAATAAAGGAAGGACAAAAACCATATGATCATCTCAATAGATGCAGAAAAGACATTTGGCAAATCCACACTTTTATTATTAAAACCCCTCAATAAATTGGGAATTGAAAGAAACTGCTTCTAGATGCTAAATAGTTCCCATGAAAAATCCATAATTAACGTCATATTTAATAGTGAAAGACTGAATGCTTTCCCCTTAAAATTAGGAAGAAAACAAGTTATCCACTTCTTCCACTTCTATTCAACATTGCACTGGAGGTTTTACTCAACACAATGAGGAAAGAAAGGGAAATAAAAGACATCCAGACTGGAAAAGGAAGAGTAAAAATACTTCTATCTAAAGAAGATACAATTTTCAATATGGAAAATTCTAAGGAATACACAAACACACACACACACACACAACCTATTAGAACTAATAAATCAGTTCAGCAATGTTGCAAGATATTAATATAAGATCAAAATATAAAACTCAAATGAAGTTTCATGAAACAGCAACGAACAATCCCAAAATGAAATTCATGAGACAGTTCCATTTACAATGACATCAAAAACAATAAAATTATTGGGAACAAATTTAACAAAAGAAGTGCAAGATATGTACCCTGATAAATACAAAATACTCTTGAAAAATGTAGAGAAGACTTAATAAATGGACAAACACACTATGTTCATAGACTGGAAGATAATGATGTTAAAATGGTAGTGCCCTCTGTGTTGATCTATAGAGTCAATACAGTCTCAAACTCCCAGATGCCTTTCTGCAGAAATTTAAAAACCAGCACTAAAATTCATATGGATGTGCAAGGCATCCATAATCGCCAAAACAATCTTGAAAAAGATGAACACAATGAGAAGACTCACGTTTCCTGATTTAAAAACTCACTACTGACCTACTGTAACCAGAACAGCATTGTACCCACGTAAAGATAAACATGTAGCTCAATGGAATAGAATTGACATCCCAGAAACCCTTACAGTTATGGTCAATTGATTTTGACAATTCTGCCAAGGCAATTCAATGAGAGAAAAAAGTCTTTAACCACTTACAAATAAAAAGACAACTCATTTTAAAATTGCGCCAATAATTTGAATACTTTTCTAAAGAAGATAAACAAATGATCAATAAGCTCATGAATAGATGGTCAACATCATTAGTTATTGGGGAAAGTGAACCAAAACCACAACGAAAGCAAAAAACAGAAACAGTATCCACTAGGATATTAAATAAAGAAGAAAATGAATAGTGGTTATATAGACAAATAGAAACCTTCATGTATTGTTGGTGAGAAAGTGGTGCAGCCACTTTGCAATACGGCTTAATCATTTCTCAAAACATTAAACACAGAGTTACTATATTACCCAGCAATTCCACTCCTAAATATGTGGGCTTGAAGGTGTCCACACAAACAACTTGTCCACAAATGCTTATAGCACCATTATTCCTAACAGCCAAAAAATGGAAACAACCCGATGTTCAGCAACTCATTAATAGATAAGTAAAATATTGTATATGCATACAATGAAATATTATTTGTGAATTAAACGGAATGAAGTATTAATACATGCTACAGCATGGATGAACCTTAAAAACTTTATGCTAAATGAAACAAGCCAGACACAAAGGTCACATATTATATGATTTCATTTATATGAAATTTCCAGAACAGGCAAGTCCAGGGAGGCAGTAAGTAAACTAGTAGTTTCCTGGTACTAGAGGAGTTGGGAAGAATGGGAGTTGACCACAGGTGGGGTTTTATTTGGTGATGATGAAAATGTTCTAAAATCAGATGGCTACAATGGTTGCACCACTCTATGAATAAACTAAAAAACACTGGATTGTAAGAGTGATTCTGTTGTGTAAGTTATATCTTTTTTTTTTTTTTTTTGAGACAGAGTCTTGCTCTGTCACCAGGCTGAAGTGCAGTGACACGATCTCGGCTCACTGCAACCTCTACCTCCTGAGTTCAAGCAATTCTCGTGTGTCAGCCTCCCGAGTAGCTGGGATTACAGGCACAAGACAGTACACCCAGCTAATTTTTTTGTATTTTTAGTAGAGATGGGTTTCACCATGTTGACCAGGATGTTCTGGATCTCCTGACCTCGTGATCTGCCGGCCTCTGCCTCCTAAAGTGCTGGCATTACAGGCGTGAGCCACCGCACCTGGCATTAAGTTATATCTTAATAAACTGTTGCAAAAACAAACAAACAAAAAACGAACCAGCTCCTGAAACACTACTAAACTATGATAGAAACAGCTTCGTCCCATTGGACAGCAGGTTACCATGGGGTCAGAAGTTACTCTGATGGCTATCAAGTAATAAGGTCAAATGAGCTCAGTAGCAATCCATAGCACCAAATATGGGCTGTACGGTATGTCGTAAGTCTCATTCAGGCTAATCTAGCTACTGTTACAACTGAATGTCTGACCTGCCAGCAACAGAGACCAAGGCTGAGCCTCCAAACCATCCCATCCCTCAAGGAGACCACTTGGCCTCTTGGTGGCAGGTTGAGGATCTATTTTGCACTCAAGTGATCAACTGGAATAGCTCCTGGTACTCCCGTATCCAGTTTTAACTAAATGGGTATGCACAGAAATCATAAGCTGATAAATCATGCTAAACTTGGCTTATGCTCCTCAGAGATGATGATCTGAGTCAACACACCGGACAATCCACCTAAGCCAGCAAATGTGCTCGCTGAGGGGAAGAGGATCTAGAATTGGTGAAGAAGCAGTGAAATGATGCATATAAGTTACTGAAGGGTTTCCCAATTTCAGCACTGTTGACCTTTGCGCTGAATAATTATTTGCTGTGGGGGCTGTTTTGTGCATTGCAGGACATAATGCCTGTAGCAACCTCCAGATATGGCAAACAAAAATTTCTCCAGACATTGGCAAATATCCCTTGGGGGGCAAAATCTTCTGTGATTAAAAACCACCGAGTTACAACCTCAGGAACAATGCAGTAGCAAGGGTTTCAGTTTGTCTGAGTAACCCTCTTCTCTTTTAAGTTTTCCCAAAATGTGTGACCAATCAAAATACTGGAGAAGTTGCACCAGGGTGGATGAACTTGGAGTGAGAAGCAAGTGGATCTGAATAATGCCAAGGATGGACTCTAGTGGGCACTGTTGGTGTCACATCTAGACCAGCTGACTAACAGGTGCACATCCCCTCTCCCCACCCAACGCCCACTCACTCCCATGCTACTGGTTTTATATGATAGCAACTCAAAGCTGCAATCTTCTCTTGAGAATTGACCTCTGCCAAAAATGGGACCTCCCACGCTGGAGAGGACACTCCTGCATACTCCTGCCTCCCTTTAAATGGGACTGATGCTAATGCAATTTGAGCTGCAGAGCTTCCCCAGGAAATCAAACTGAAGCTAGTTTCCAGGCAAAACTCTGTGAGCTTATTTCCTCTGCCCACTCTCCTACATCCCTCTCTCCTCCTAAAAGTACTTAACCATGAACCACTTGACCACTAATCTTCATCTTAGGCTCTGCTTCCTAGGACAAAAACAAGCACTTATTTACTGTCTATTATACTCAAGCACTTAACTGAGATTTTTTCTTACTTGATCTCATTTAATCCTCTGGGTAAGAGGTAGATGTTATTAATCCAGATTTATCCTGTTTTGCAAATGAGGAAAGAGCCTCTAAGAAGTGAGAGGTGTCCAAAGTTTCACCCAAAAGTTGCAGAGCCACCACTGGAATCCAGTTTGCATGACTTCTAACCAATACGCTAGCATCTCTTTTCAGTTGAAAGGTACTGAAGATTATATTTATAGTCCTTCTTGGAGGGACTGCTCCTCTTCTTGCCAGAGGATTTCCACAGTGTGTAAAAGACTGTTACTTTCCATTTTATGACTCAGTTCACACAAGTTTAGTGTTGGAAACATTCATTAAATGTTGAGAGCTCCATTTCTTAGTATCAAATGATATGTCCTCAGGCAAGAGAGTATTTCTCAATTCCTATAAGAGCTCATATGCTCTCTGGTTCTCAAGTGAGGAAGGGGAGTTTGACATTCAGTATTAGCTTCTATTTTTAAGGAACAGGGGAGGATAATATGTGAAATTTCTCTCAAATGACTCTTACAATGGAAAATAAAAATAAATAAATGATGGTAAATTGTGTCAACATCTGATATTACAATCTCTTTTACTTAATTATGTAAATAAGAACTTGAAAATACTATGCATTGTGCATAAATCCTCTGGCAGTTGAGTTAGAGTCAAGTGAATTATAAACTTGAAAACATAAGTTCTAAGAGATTATCTCTAGGCTATTTAGGTGTTTTGGTGTTGATGAATATAGTTATTTTAGGTAAAAAGTAATGTAACACACTTTTGCTTTAGTGAGAATGTGTGTCTTATTGTACATTTAAAGCAAAGACAGGCTAGTAAACATTATCATACTACTTTGGGGGTAGCTTTGCATTTTGATTGAAATGCCACCAAGAGATACAGTTTCTTCAAGTAGAAGGATATTTTGTTATTGGTGGCAGAGTTCTGGATTTTTTTAACTCATTTCTGATGTGGTGACTATTTTTAGCATTAGATGCAATATAATTGGTGAGGAATTATACAGCAGAAAATCAAAGTCAGTACAGATTTTCCCCAATTCTAAGACCAATTTGTTTTGAGGAAAATGGTGTTTTTTTTTAGGAGTAGCAATTTTCCAGATTTTCACATATTTTCTTACTAGATAACAGGTACTTTTTCCATGGGCCACAGTACAGGCCTGTGAGACCAAACATTGATGTAATATACATGATATGGTTTGACTGTGTCTCCACCCAAACCTCATCTTGAATTGTAGCTCCCACAATTCCCACGTGTCATGGGAGGGACCCAGTGGGAGATAACTGAATCATGGGGGTGGGTCTTTCCTGTGCTGTTCTCGTGAGAGTGAATAAGTCCCACGAGATCTGAGGGTTTTATAAGGGGGAGTTTCCCTGAACAAATTCTCTCTCTTGCCTGCCACCAATGTAAGACACGCCTTTCACCTTCCACCATGATTGTGAGGTCTCCCCAGCCATGTGGAACTATGAGTCCATTAAACCTCTTTTTCTTTATAAATTACCCAGTCTTGGATATGTCTTTATCAGCAGTGTGAAAAATGGACTAATACAATATATAATCACAAGAGTGGAGGGAAAGGATTAATTTCAGGTAAAAAATAATTTTTAAACAGCCAATTTCTACTTGGCTGGAGGTTTCTCAATGTCCTTCCTCCTCCTCTTTCCCTCCTCCTCCCAGTTTACCACACATACTTCAGAGTTACTGCTACCAGACATCACAATGTTCAGTTAGTGTCTTCCTATCCCCGCTGGCTACAAGAATTTCCAAACCCTCATCCATGAAAAATAAAAACCCCATCACCAGCCAACGAGACCTGAAAATATGAAAGGGCGACCTGTACTCCTTCCAGAATTCCTGATAATTTGAACAAAAAAGCAAAGAAATAATTTAGATCTATAAACAATTTGAAACTTTTAGATTAATGCATTATAAGGTATGGTTGTACATAGAAAATGGAGGATGATAGAGTGGGAAAGAAAATACACAAAACTAGTTTAACTTGAGCAAGTTGGTCTAGGAGACTAGACACCTCGTCAAAACCACCTATTCCGACTTATTTCTCCTCATAATGTCTGACATTTTTACCAGCACCTCCCTTTTCCCAATGACTGAACCTGAAACTGCACTAGTTAATTGACACCAAGAGTACCTCAAAAAATTTTTGAGACTATTTTTGATACCTTAAATCATGGCTCTGTAATTTACTAACTATATTCTTTGAGCAAAGTCTTTAAAGAATTTGCACTCCAATGTTCTTCTCCATAAAATAGTTTTTTGTAGAGATGTGAGATAATAGAACTAGTAAGCCTAACACAGTTCCAGACAAAGTGTAGTTTCAACGAGTTTTGTCTGCCTGAAGTGTGTGTTTGCTTTAAATCATTCACAACTTATTGTGAATTAATTTAATCAGAATGCTTTCTTCTCTAATGTATATCTTTCCTGAATAAATAGGAGTTTGGGTGCATGAGGGGAAAGCTTAATGTGCCCAGAACAGCAAGGTGTCAGTATCAGTATTTATGCCTGAAGGGTAGAGGAGAGTTGCCCATAGAGATAGGGAGGTAGGCAGAATGGAGTTACAGGGCAGCAACGGAAAATTACACTATTTTTGACTTTTGAGACTAGAAAGGGAGAGCAAATACATTCCTTCTATTCTCTCCCCACTTAAAATCCTTCTGCAACCAGAATCTAATATTTGGATATCTCATTGGTATAATTCTTCAGATACATTATGAATTACACAACTTTTTCTGAGTAATTTCGTAATGACTTATCTGAAATGTTCTTTTGATAGAAAACAAAAGCATTCTTTCTTACAAATATCTGTTTCCCTAATGAAATTTTGATGCACAACCTGTTTGTAATTGGAGACTGTAATTAAACTAGCACCCGATTAATATCTGTAATCTCCAATGCTGATCCCATTTGGCGATATTCTCTGCCATGCACATTAATAGATTAGTTCTACTTTGAAAGAGTGCATACCTTCCATTGATCACTTTTGAGATTAGTTTTGACTTAGATTCACTAGAACTCATTTCTAAACCATGAAGATACTTGGTTACACTCAAGATATTTGTTTAGCTCAAGAACAGCTTCCTTGTATTTTTCAAATTATTGACTCTGCCTTCAGAATCTGAGTGCTAGAAAGAGTGGTCCAAATATGACCACCAACATGTCTTCAGGAATACTCGAGAAAATTAAAACACACACATTCACCATTCCTCATTTTTTCTGAGGCCAAAGCTGAAGAAAAAGGAGTAAGCAGATTCCATGTCTTTATAACTGCTTTATTTCTGGGGAGAACCTTTACTCCTTACATCGTCCGCCAACATGTTGAGAATAAGAGTTCAATATTTCAGGTCCACTGTCCATCCTCTCCATCACACATTATCATATGATAGGGTGTTATATGAAATCATCAGTATCTGACAACTCATTTCAATTTAGAGATGTCTTCTTTGAAATTCCTCCCTGCGTAAGGTTTTCCTCTTTGCTCCTTCTTTGTTTCTGTCAAGAATCCATTTATATGAAGAATATTTGGCAGTGTTCATGTAATGTTGCAAATTCATTTGGTAATGGCACAAATTTCATGGAAAAACTACTGGAAAAACAAGCAAAGTGCAATCATTTAGTGTCATTGCAGTGATAAGATCCATGGAGTGTAAAAAGGAAAAATAATCATTGCACCAAGCCCATCAGAACACTTAGTGAGACTCCCTGAGACTCTGCAGAGCAAGAGTACAATGATGGTCATAGTCATGGTCAATGGAAACATTCTCTTCCCCGGGAATGATCGAACATGACATAAATTGGACATGCTGTTTTTTCAAATATAAAATAAACTTGAAGAAAATTGGGTATTTTCATTGTTCTCTTAAGCACTAAAAACTGTGCAAAATAGGAATATCAGAGATTAGTATAGCAATTCTGATTTTTGAAAGGATTTTTAAAAGGATAGTCCATGGAATATACTAAATAGAAAATGATACTGATGATATGAATTTATTTTTATTTTCCACAATAAACTATTTTAAACAGGATGCCTAGCAGCTTGGCATGCTGCCAATATTTGACAAAGTGACAAATCAAATGGCACTAATAGGTAGAAATTTCGAATCTTATACTAGAGGAAAATAGCTCTGAAAAAAAAAAGTCCCTGTAAGTGAAAAAAGGGGAACATGAACAAAAAATAAAGGAATCCTTAGAAAAACAAGTACTGGAAAATATAGGTATAAATCTTGCCAAAGCCCAAAGCGAACAGCCTCAATCTGAAAAAATAGCAGTTCAACACTTTAGAGCAGCATCAACAGGAAAAAGTCTGGTGTGGACCACACTATTAACACTCAGATTCTAGTCTGTTACCTCTTAGTTCTGCTTTGGTCCCCAACAAAACAGTTCTATTTGTTCATTCATTCATTTATTCAGTTGTCGTCTGTTTATATATCAGGATTGTGTTAGGCACCAAGAATGCTGTTGTAAATAAGAAAAAATACAACAGTGAAAGAGACAAATAGGGAGATGCAAGACTAGTCACTCATGCTACACTGGGAATAAATATATGATGCTATGGTAGATCATAGAAGGAGTATAAACTCTAGGCTTGGGCTGTCAGAATGCTTTTTTAAAGAAAAATCAGAAAGAATAGTCCAAGTATATAAAAACACATGTGTAAAGGTCCAAAGGATGGAGACAGAGGTAGAGAGAGAGAGAGAGAGAGTTGGAGAGAGAGAGAGAGATGAAAGAAGTATATAATGGCCAGAGTTTTACATTTCATAATAGTCACAGAAAAGGCAATAGAAGCAAGCAGTGACAGGATAGTTTGGAATACTTTAACTGTAAATCTCAGAAACCAATTTCAACCAACTTAAACAAGAAAGGAAAAAGAGGAATTATTGGAAGTATGTTGGTATATCTCATGCATAAATTGTACAATCATACTATGGGAAAAGAAGGAATATACCTGGGTCTCAAACAACTAAAAGGAGAATTAAATATCATCAAAACTATCTTTTGCTCTCATCGCTGCTTTTGCTGTCTGTTGGCTTCATTATTCTCATGGCTTTGGCCCAGTCACAGAAAACAGGCACCAATAGCTCTTGAGTTTTATATCTAGGATTCAACCTTCAGAGAATGAAATAGATTATCTTTCTTAGTTTCAGCTTCAGAAATTTGAGGAAAGGGCTGGGCGCGGTGGCTCACACCTGTAATCCCAGCACTTTGGGAGGCTGAGGTGCGCAGATCACGAGGTCAAAAGATCAAGACCAGCCTGGCCAACATAGCGAAACCCCATCTCTACTAAAAATACAAAAATCACCTGGGCGTGGTGGCGCATGCCTGTAATCCCAGGTCCTTGGGAGGCTGAGGAGGAGAACTGCTTGAACCGGGAGGCTGAGGTTGCAGTGAGCCAAGATCCTGCCACTGCATTCCAGCCTGGGTGACAGAGTGAGACTCCATCTCAAAAAAAAGAAAAAAGAAAAGAAATTTGAGGAAAGTATGCTAATACAATTATTATTTTTCTTCTTTAGTTCACTCTTCTATGTGCCAGGCATTATTTGGTGTGCTAGGTACATGTGATGAACAAGACAGGTAAACCCACACTCTCACAGAGTCCACATTTTAGTGGGATAAAAGAGGCAGTAAACAAGCAAACAAATGAATGCATGAACAACACAATTGTACTTAGTGCTAAGTGTCAATAAAGAAATAAAACAGAAAGGTGATAAAATGATTGTGTGGATAAGAGAGAGGAAAAGTGATGGGTATCACCAAGGAGGTGATATTTGAAATGAACTCCAGTCAGCTTGAGATAATATCAAGGGGCAGTGAGTTTTAGGGAAAGGAAGCAGCAAATGTTGAACTCCAAAAGAGAAAACAGATTTCACTTGTTCAAGAAACAAAAAGAAGGTCAGTTAAGTCCAGTGAATGAAGAGAAGGGTGATAGGATATTGGGCTGAGACAAAATCAGGAGCCAGAAGATGTACGATGTATGAGCCTTATAAAATCAATTTTATTCTAAGTGAACTAGAAAATCATAATTGGTGACAGGATGGGGAGAAAGAGTCAAAGCAGGGATATCAATTATAAAGCTCTGGCAGTGATTTCGGCAAAAGACATCGGGTGACTTGGACTATAATAACAGCAGTGGAGGTGGGGAGAAGTGGGACAGATTTGCAAAATATTTGGGGGATAAGACCAAAAGAGCTTGGTGATGGATTGGATGTAAGAAAGTAAAGACGAGAGAAAATTCCCAGGGTTGAAGCTTAAGTAAGCAACTGGATGGTTAATGAGACCATTTACTAAGATGGAAAACTCCAGAAGAACAGGGTAATGTTTAGAGAGTGGGCTGCATGAGCCGGCGTGAAGAGGCAGGAATTATTCTTGGCTATGTTAGGTTAGGTTGTAATACCCATTACACATTCAAGACAGTTATTAAAGATTCAGATAGATACACCCCTGGGAAATAACACCTGTAAACATTCACATTTTCCTACTCTTCTTATGTCTCAATGGATAGTAACTATATCAATTGGGGTAAAGCGGGGCAACGATTTTCAGAAGAAGGATAGGAAGATGGCAGATAAACATGCCAAGTACAAATGTATACACACACACATGCGTGCGCACATGCACACATATTGTGGCTCTATAGCTATCTGTATCTATGCATCTGTATATAAATTCAGTTTGGGCCATGGCAGGAAAATAGCTCACGGTGGAAGCAAAAGGAGAGGCTGCACACACTAGAGTAAGGGAAGTGTGTGACTGGGTCACGCTACATGCCCCTTCTAATAGCATTGGAGTCAGCGATTCACCCTTAACTCAGAAGCTGTCAGCAGTAATGGGGGGAAGGGTTAGATGAAATAAACATGTATTGAACACATACTATGAGCTCAATTGGATGCATACCCTTACCCACGCAACTACAGGTGACTGAGTTTAAAAGTTCAGTCTTTCATTGAGCTTTTAAAATATATCCTCTCATCCAAAACAAAAAACAAAAAACAAAAAAACTTGCCAAAAAAGATGGTTACCATTTTAAATCCTGAGGACTTGTCAGGAATGTCCTACACAGTCAACTCTTTCTGCCTCATCCACCAAGAACATTCATCATTCTGACAAGATGTCTCTGTCTTTCAGAACATCCCTGCAGGAGGTTGTCAACTTTTAAAAATGGTGCCCTAAATAGAAGGGGGGAAAGTAGCTAATGTGCTTGTTTTCATGGATTAGAGTTCATGGAAAAACTCTGGACTCCTCCCCAAACATCACTGAGAACTGGTGTGACATGCAATTCATCCTGGCTCCTGTTATTTTCAAAAACATTGCTCTTCCTTAGAAATCTCTTTAATGAATGCTTGCTCCCTGGGCTGATTATCCTCTCCCCTGGCAATCCTTTTTGCATTTGTGTAATTTAGTTAAAGGACATATGTTAACTATCTACATTTGTGCTTAATACATAATAGATGTTCAGCTGACAGTAGCAAATTGGGAAACTTGTGTGGTTAGTGTCATTTTCTTAGATTTTAAAATGTGAGTTTTATAAAAACTGATTCCCCAATCACATATCATATGCTCTATGCTATGTCATAATTGTTGGCAATTTATCCTTTCTGCCTATTTTGTTAATCACTTTTTCCAAAGCTTTCCTGAAACGACCCATTGTGGTAAGCCACATACATCTATTTTGCAGACATTAATCCCCACTGCCTCATTCAATACCATACCAGAGATGGTGCTGAAATTATCTTTTTACCTGAAAGGAGCCAGGAAAAAATTAGTTATTTCCTTTTACATTTTGTAAGAAGTGGCCAGGCATGTTGGCTCACGCCTATAATCCCAGCACTTTGGGAGGCTGAGGCAGGCGGATTGTGAGGTCAGGAGTTCAAGACCAGCCTGACCAACATGGTGAAACCCCTTCTCTACTAAAAATACAAAAATAAGCTGGGCATGGTGTCACATGCCTATAATCCCAGCTACTGAGGAGCCTGAGGCAGGAGAATTGCTTGAACCCAGGAGGTGGAGGTTGCAGTGAGCCGAGATCATGCATCTGCACTCCATCCTGGGTGACAGAGCAAGACTCTGTCTCAAAAAAAAAAAAAAAAAATTGTAAGAAGTATTTTTTTCTTATAGTAAGGATATGATTTCTAGTAATATTTTGGAATAGAATTCTGTCTTTTCCATTTACAGGAGCTTTTATCAGTCCACCATAAGAAAGACAGAAAACATAAAGCAGTAAAACCTGGAGTCCACTGCATGTCAGTCCTCTTCTTTTTGAGGCGTGGAGCCCAGTTCTCCTGGCCCCTACCCTTAAGAGTGAGCAAACTCATCAAAGCGCCACAGGACATAGCATAGCCTGTCTTTTGACAGATGGGTGCCTGAGAAAGTTGTACTTTTAAAGCTGTATTTACATTACAAAGCCATAACTTGTATTTTGACAGCCAGGGTTTGTAGCAGTTCACTTTAGTTGTCACATTAAGAGTTCATTTTTGACCCGACAGTCTGTGCCAATATTTGCTTGTGTCAAGTTTGACTTGTCAAAGTGGAAACTATATCAAAACTCCATAACACAAGTGACAGCAATTAACCCAACTAAAACAAAAATTTCAACTTGTAATGCATTTTGCTCATATAAATGTGTATAAATAAAATATCCTTTGAAAAAATAGTCAGACAATAATGAATAAAATGGGATTTAGCAAGATTCAGGCATAGAAAGGATGAACCAGGTATATTATGTAAATGTTTTTCCAAAATAAGAATTCCTTGAATAAATTAAGTGGCTAGCTGATTGAAGGATATTTTAAAGAATTTTGCTACTTGGATTTGTGCACATTTATAATAATAAACACATTTAATTTGTGTGAATTCCATGCATCTAGACTTATGGCAAATCTACATCAAAAGTTTGCATTCCACCACAAAAAACAAACAACTGAGAAATCTATAGGCATAGTTGCAGACATGTTTTAAGGAAGCAGTAATAAGATATTTAACTTTTCACTTTAAATATTTCACTTTAAAAATTTCATTCTGCAACATTTGAATTAGGTGCTTCTGCTGATAAGTGACTTCTCTTACAGGGAATGAAAATGAACTGAGGTTTGGAATCAACCATGATTCATAACCATGATTTGCTCACAGATAAGCAAAAACAACCAAGTTGCTTTTATAATTAGGCCACTAGGTAAGACAGTATTTGAGGATTAAAACTGAAAGCTCATAGAAGGAGCCAGGTCTCCTTCCTTTAGAGAATGAATTTGAATGAGTAGTTAACAAATACATAAATGCTATGTAGAGGTGCTGTTTTTCTTGTTTTTGTTTTCTCTAGATAGCTTTCATTCTTAGATGAGCATGGATAACAATAACTCCCTAAATTTTCCTTGACCAACCATTACAGTTCTTCACCAAGGACACAAAGAGGAAAATTAACTCAAAGAATGTTAATTAAATTTGGTCATTGAGAATTTATGCATCAAAAACAGACAATCAATATGCCAAAAAACAGAAATGGAATCACAAATTATAGGAGTGCAGCAATTGAGAATTGACATAACCGTGAGAGAGGCTAATTATCAGCAGAAGCAGCTAATTCAAATACTGCAGAATGACACTTTTCCTGTAGTTTATAGACTGGCACATTTATGTTACAAGTCACCAAAAAATAACATGTTTATTAAAGTAAAAAGTTAAATATATTATTACAGATTCTTTAGTATAATGGTTTGGTAACTATGGCTTACATATTTATACAGCTTGGATATAAAGAAAAAAGAGAATACATTTTATATATTTCTGTAGGAAAAACTGTTAAAATAATTAGAATTAAGTGTAAAAAAGATAAGGAATAATCTAAGAGAAAAATATCATTTTAGAAGTCTATTCAATTATATAGAATTATATTCTATTTTATGACATATATGTATTCTATTACAATCACATTTTATATAAGTGGTTTTCAAAACATGCCATAAGTTTTTCTCTTATGTCATAGAATGAATATACTCCAGTGTGAGATACACAGTATCCCAACACACAATCTCTAGGCCCTGGGTCGTATTGTGTTGCATCTGAGTGTGCTTTGAAATTATACAGTTTGAGTCCAAATCCTGATTCTGCTACTTATCTTGTACAACTTTGGACAATGTCCTTAAAACTGTCTGTACTTGATTTTTTTAATCTGTAAAAGGGGAATAATAATATTACATACCTCACAGCATTGTTGGAGAGGTTAAATAATTAATGCATTAAAGAGTTTAGAACTATTTGAACATTAAGTACTCAATGGTGCCATTATCTTACAGAAATAGCTGGGTGTTATTTTCACAGAATAAAGGAATGACCAAAAATTTTAACGTACATGTAATGCCTAGAAACACAGCTTATGTCACAATCCTTTTGGTAATATTTGATCAGTTTTTTTATGGTAGTTTCACACTGTAACTCTTTAATTAGACACTGTAGAATGCAATATTTGACCGGTTATTTCTGCCTATGGTTTTTAGAGTCCTAAGCATAAAAGTGTCCTGCAGAAATTCCTCCTTTGTTTAATAGAGGTATCAGTAGAAAGGAAAAAGTCCCTGTGTCAAAACACAATTAATAATCCTTTAACAGATACACGGGTCATACTGGTCACAAAATAATTCTAAAGTGTCGGGTTCAGAAATCAGATGGAACCCCTTAATTTTATAAGTGAGGAAAAAGAATTAGAGAGATTAAATAGCCTGCCCAGAGTCACTCAGCTGGTTAGTAGGAGGCAGTGTGTCACAGTTTATTAGGAACATTTTATCACTAACTGGGTGACCTCCAGCAAATTATTCAACTTCTCTGAGTCCCCTTGTCTTCATTGGTATAATGAGTAAAACCAACCAATATGGTTGTTGGAAAGATTAGAATAATACACTGCACAGGTAACATTCGAGCAAGCTTCCATGCAGCCCCATGCCCTCTTGTGATCCAGAGAGGAAAAGAGGAGTGTCCTCTGCCAGATAGACAAATAAATGAGTGCACATTATCGTAATTGCAGAAAAGGAATGCTGCAAGCTGTCAGTGAAGAACTGGGAGGTAAAGTTGCTCTAGTGGTTTAGAGATCACCAAAAAACGAGAACTTTTTGTAGCCTTTCAACAGATGTTTATTGGGCACTCACTTCCAGGTGCCAGCTACTGTTCTAGGCACTGGCAATACAGCAGTGAAGAAAACAAAAATTCTGCCCTATGGAGCTTGCCCTTTAGTAGGGGAGGAGATAGAGATCGTAAGCAAATAACTAAATAATGTGTTGAATTGTGGTAAGTGCTCTATAAAAACAAGGTAAAGAAAGGGGTAAAAAGTTACTGTGTATAGAGAGGAGGGTGTGATGAATTCTAAATGAGATGGTCAAGGATGAGTGAGGAACATAAAGTTTCTTGAGTAAACCACTTTAGAAGTCATTGCTTCACAATGTAGGGAAAACATCTCAGGAAGATGTAAAAAGCTCTGATTTCTCATGTATTTAGAGTTTTATCTATAAAGATGTTTATCCAAGCTTTGTTTTATGATAGCAAGACAATGTAAATAATGTAAAGCCGCAAATAAAGAGTGTGATTCTTCATAACACCATGTTAATGTTTTTACATTATGTCATATTTAAATTACATATGTATCCTTTCTGTCTTATTGAAGGCATTTGGAAGAGTTTGGTTTCTGGAAATTTTTTTTTTTTTTTTTTTTTTTTTTGACAGAGTCTTCCTTTGTAACCCAGGCTGGAGTGCAGTGGTGCAATCTCGGCTTAAGGGAGGAGACCACCCCTCATATCATCTTATGCCCAATTTCTGCCTCCAAGGAAAGAAGAAGTAAAAACTAAAAGGCAGAAATGAAATTCGCAGGCAGACAGCCCGGCGCCACACCCTGGGCCTGGTAGTTAAAGATCAACCCCTGACCTAATCGGTTCTGTTATCTGTAATCGGTTCTGTTATCTGTAGATTACAGACATTGTATAGAAATGCACTGTGAAAATCCCTACCTTGTTTTATTCCGATCTAATTACCGGTGCATGCAGCCCCCAGTCACGTACCCCCTGTTTGCTCAATCACAACCCTCTCATGAGCACCCCCTTAGAGTTGTGAGCCCTTAAAAGGGACAGGAATTGCTCTCTTGGGGAGCTTGGCTCTTGAGACAGGAGTCTTGCCGATGCTCCCCAGTCGAATAAACCCCTTTCTTCTTTAACTCAGTGTCTGAGGAGTTTTGTCTGCCGCTCGTCCTGCTACAGGCTCACTACAACCTCTGTCTCCCGAGTACAAGCAATTATCCTGCCTCAACCTACCCGAGTAGCTGGGATTACAGGCACCCACCACCACACCTGGCTAATTTTTGTATTTTTGGTAGAGATGGTGTTTCACCATGTTGGCCAGGCTGATCTCAAACTCCTGACCTCAAGTGATCCACCTGCCTCAGCTTCCCACAGTACTGGGATTACAGGCGTGAGCTACTATGCCCAGCCTAGAACTTTTCAGTCTAATATTTTAAATATTTTAATTGTAATAACTTAACTTCAAAACAATACTTGTTTCTGGTAGAAAATGTAAGAAAATAATGCAAGTATTTTTAAACAATCGAAGTATGTATGAAAAAAATCACACAACCTTTTAATGTTCTGTGATGGAAAAATAACCCATGGTTATGTGCCACATCCATAGATTTGAAGCCATATGTAACTTACACTCCTGAGTTCTTAAGTACATGTTTCTCATATTAGAAAAGAACAGAATGGTATTCCATAAAATGTTGATAGCATTTCTGTTATGAAGGTGCGATAGAGATTTTTATTTTTTAAAAAAATCTTATCTTCTTAAATTTTTCTACGAGAAAGAAGTGTTGTTTTGAGGTGAAAAAAAAGTTATTGCAATTAAAATTTTAAACTGAAAAGTTCCAGACACCAAAACCCTTCCAAACGCCTTGGATAAGACCTAAAACTGAATTATATCTAAACATGATATAACTTAAAAAGAACATTAGCCCAGTGTTATGAAGAATCGACAATTTAAAATTATGTTGACAGGCCAGAAGAAGGGCTAAAGATAGGCCAGAAGAAGGGCTAAAGATATCAAGATGAATGTTATTAAAAATTAATGTAGGCTGGACATAGTGGCTCACTCCTGTAATCCCAACACTTTGGAGGCTGAGGTGGGTGGACTGCCTGAGGTCAGGAGTTCGAGACCAGTCTGGCCAACATGGTGAAACCCTGTCTCGACTAAAAATACAAAAAAATTAGCTAGACATGGTGGCGTGCGCCTGTAATCCCAGCTACTCGGGAGACTGAGGTAGGGAATTGCTTGAACCAGGGAGGTGGAGGTTGCAATGAGCTGAGATCGTACCACTGCACTCCAGCCTGGGTAACAGAGCAAGACTCAGTCTCAAAATATATATACACACACATATATATAAAACATATATAACAAAATATATATATAACCTATATATATATAACCTCTCTATATAATTTTATATATATAAAAACCCATTTGGATTTTTTGAAATATCAATTAAAGAATTACAAAGCTGAGGATTCCATCTTGACAACAGCACATGCAAAGAAAAACCTGAGGGTATTAACGACCACAAGCTCGACGTGAGTTTCTAGTGGACGCAGTTGCCTGGGAACTAATGAATACTTACATTCATTAATAGGATTCTGGGGCCAGCACAGGAGACATAATTGTCCTACTGTGGTGTATATCAGCCAGATAAAATTGGGTCCCCAAATAGGCCCAACACACTGCATGTTGCTTTTCTCCTTCACAGCACTAGTCACAATTGCAAATCATTAATTTATGCAACGGCTTGCTTAACATCTTTTCTCTCTGCAGGTCTGGAAGTTCCCTGAGGATAGGGACTGTGCCTTTATTGTTTACTGTTTTATCTCCAGTGTCTAGCATAGGCTGTCACAAAATATTGCAGCTTGTTGTTTTGAGTATTGTTCAGTTCCAGTAGCCTCATTTATTTATTCTATTTAACAACACTTAGATGGTGTTTATATGTGCCAAGCATGAGTCTAAGTCTTATAGATATTGACTCATTACTCTTTACTACAACTATGTGAGGGAGGTAGAAGAGATCACTGCGATACAGAGAGATTAAAAACTGTATCCAAGCTGGTCAGTGGTGGAAGTAAAAATCTGAACCTAGGTACCCCACACTCTGCTCATACTCCAAAATAAAACTTTAAAAATTAGATTCCACCTATATGAGGCTGACCAGAAAACGAAGACTGAGAAATATCATATTTGAAATGTTTGAAAGAAATGGACCTATTTGGCTAAAAGCAAACCAAAAACAGAGATAATATGGTCATTTGACTTCAAATTTAGAAGAGCTTCCACGTAAAACAGAAATGACTAAAATTAATGAAGTCTCCTGTGTTCAGTCTGAACCTGCATCCTGATTTGCTGAGTCAGTCCCGGTTTGTGCCTACTGTTCCAACACAATTGTTATTAGAATCCTCTTCATTCATAAAAATGTTCTAATTTGGATAATCGATTATTATATGGTCACCAAATTCATGGCGTAAAAGATAACACATTTTTAGCACATTTGACCATCACAAAAGTCCTGTGTAGTTGGTATTAATATTATTATACTATTCTCCATTCTTCAGGCTGAAAAAATATAGAGTTGTTCCAAAATTCTTCCACCAATGAGTGGCAGAGCTGTGACTTGAATCCTAATATGCTGGTCCAAACTATTCTCTGGCTGCTCTGCTGGGTAATTTGACCAGTTCTGCCTTGCTACAGAGTGCCAAGCTAGGATAAATGGCTGGAAATTCCAGAGAGAAAGATTTATCCGCACATGAAGCACCATATGTAATGAGTTTTTACATTTAAAATATTGACTTAATGAGTGCGCTTGCCTGGCCAAAAATCCCCTGACCATTTTCTGGATGGACATGTGACAAGGGTTTTACCCAGGGACCTCTTGCACCCATTGTTACTTGTATCACTACCTCTGAGCTTCTCAGAATGTGGAACATACATTGCTAATGGTAAATGAACTATAAGAGTGTCATGAAATGATTTTTAGAACTCCACGGATGCAGCATTCAAAATCACTGACCTTCCTAATGAGACTTTTCAATTCCCTTTTCAATTATAGTTTCACTCCTTCCATTACGGCCTAAGGGAAAGCCTCAGATTGGTGCTATAATACTTTTTAAACATGCTAACCTCCCTTTCAACCAAGAGAGCAGCAGGTTCTAGAATGCAGGGGGCAATAATATCCAGTTAACCAGATTGGATACTATTGTTCTACTTTCAATGAATTTATTCTAATTTTAGTTTTCCATTTATAGCAATGATAAAAATTTCTGTAAAAAAGTCAACTTAAATAAAAATATTTCATACCTTATATTAGAAGATGTAGGAGGCAAAAATTGTTCCCCACCCCAAGATGTCCACATCCTAATCCCCAGATCCTGTGAATATGTTATCTTACATGACAAAAGGGATCTTGCAGATGGGATTAAGGTTAAGAACCTTTGACATGGGGAGATTATTTTGGATTACCTAAATGTGCCTATTGTGATCATATGAGTTCTGAAAAGTGGAAAACTGTTCTCAGCTGTAGTTAGAAAAACATGTGAGAACAGACGAGTCATCAAGATGCAATGTTGCTGGCTCTGAAGACGGAGAAAGAGGCTACCAGCCAAAGAATGTGGGTGGCTGGTAGAAGATAAGTCCAGGAAACCTATTCTCTCCTGTGGCCTCTAGAAAGAAACAAAGCCCTGCCAACACTGTGATTTTAGCCCATAAGATCCATGTCCAACTTTTGACTTATAGAATTACAAGACAATAATTCCATGTTGCCTAAGCTACCAAGTTTATGACAATTAGGCAGCAGTAGGAAACTAATGAAGAAGGGTATAGGCACTACCCAGTATATCCATGTAACAAAACTACACTTGTAACCTGTAAATTTATACAAATGAAAAAAGACAGGTATAGAGATAGGTGAAGTTGTGAGAGTGGTGTTTAAATGATTGAAGTTTGGAAAATGATTATTCTAGATGATTCATAATGTCCCTTCAAGTTTAGAGATGCTCTGATCATGTTCCATCGCCTGTCAGACCTCCCAATAGCTAGTTGTATTTCTTGTACTTTCATGGATGTTCCAAAAAGTCATTTTAAAACAGTGAGACTTATTCATAAGAAACTTGATCTTGTTTGAAAAAGTAGATTGTTTTTCAGGGATGCAGTGTTGGCAATGTATATGCAGCAGTCTTATTTCCAATTACACAATTTTTATGTAGATTCTCTTATGTTAGATTTATCTATTTGCCCCAGATTAGTGAGTTTTATTGTCCACACATCACAATATTTGTTAAAAGTGCAAAACTATGCTCCTGGATTCTGGAGATTCTCAATTTCTAGGTTAATCTAAGAAATTTCTACTCTGTTTGAAAAGCAATCAAAGTATACCAATAAAATGGAAGTTGGATTTGATGGTGTTTGGTTTGTCAGCATTACATTGAAGGAGAAAAAAATAGGTTTAACCAAGTCTATTTTCTCCACATTGTTTGGGTCTGCCATTTTGAAAATTCACAGCCTACAAACTCATGTTGATTATGTTAATACCTGAGGACACCTGGGTTTATGTAAGAATTAACCATTCACCGTTCATCACTTTCTACTTTGATTTCATTACCCATGTTGAGAAATGTGAAAAGAAAGATTAATCAGGGAGAGGAAAATGTGTGCCCTCTACATTGTATGATTATACCTTACTCATGTAATCTGTAGACCAATAAAGCAGAACACACAAATAGCCAGTGAATACATAATCAAATTCATTAAGAGACAGCCTGTCATCTCATAATGTTAATATGTCAAATGCTATTCAACCAATTTGTCTCAAGCAGCTAATGGGGTAAATTGTTGTTAGCTGATCTTGAATCTAAAGAGAGGCAATATTCTACAATTAAAGGGTTAAAAATTTTTTTCGTCATCCTTACATTTAATTGATTTATCTTGAACAAATGTATTTTAATGCTAATGTCACTGAAATAATACCCAAAAGCAGATTTGAAAATGGCAAGCTGTAATTTATTGTGACTCTGGAGGGATGGAATGGCTACAAGATCTCCAAAAATGCCTGCTAACAAATGGTCAGAAAAGTGTTGACTAGGATACCACACTGATTCATTGTGTTCAGAGCACTAAAGTGCCATACCTCACTCACACACCAAAAATTGTAATAAGAATAGAAAATTGATCTTTTCCCCTGGAGGAAAAAAAAAAAACAACAACACAAAAAAACTTAATCAATGTTCACCTCAGTTTTAAGAAGAAAATGTCAGACACCTTTAGTCAAGAGTGATTGGACTATATATTATCCTTGATCCATATTATTAGGAAATATATATTCTGGCTCTCTAACAACTGAACTATCCACATGATACAAGGCTAATTTTCAATTATCAGACTTTCACCACTGAGAAGAATGTAAAATACCCTTTTGCTTTTCTTTTTAATATGTGTTATTCCTGTCATAAGTAGTAATTCCTTTGAAACCATTTGGCATTTGTTTTAGAGCAGAGCTAATATTACCAGAATCCTGGGTTCTAGCATATCATTACTTAGTTGATAATTAATGTAGGATTTGTGGCAGTAATCTTACAGATTACTTCTAAATTATTTTTAATAAGTTGAACTTTATAAAATGTATTTTTATGGCCATTGCCTCTGCCTAACATATCCCCAGTTTCAGAGAGAACTAAGAGAAACTTAATACAATCACTTAACACTGCCCATCTTCACCAGGTTTATGTTGTGTTATAATATTAGATTTTCATTCCCAGGAAGCAAGAGCTTTCTGTTTAGACTTATATGACAGGGCTTGTGTTTCTTGTTTCACTGGATATCCTCAGTGGATAGTGTTAAAGAAACTATACACATACAGTTATATAGGCCTACTTTTAAAACACCTGAGAAAGCTGTCTGTTTTATATTTAAAGAAAGAAAATGAGTTGACTTAAAAGTGAGCAGGTAAACATCTTCTCAAGACCACTGCTTTTGGCTCAAAGACTGAAAATCAGTTTGCCTAGACAGCCTCTTCTTCTCTGCATGTGTAAAACATCCTTAGTTCCAGGGGTTGTGCTGTATTAGTTGGTTTGAGGAAAAGCTGATCCAATTGTATTTGTGTCTTTAAACATGAAATTGAAAAATATCTTGAGGGTTGAGGTGCTCACTAGAGTCAGGGGACACTTTTATTAACTTCTAATTACTTTATGGTTCATACACTTGCCTAGATAATCAAGTTTTTTGATGAGAATACACAAATACTTAAACACATATATTATTTGATTTTTCTATTTTGTCAGTTTGAAGTACTGGAAGCCTTTCCCAGAAAAAAAAAAAAAATTCTCAAAGATGGTTCTTAGTAATATATTTGATAGAAACACCAGATAACTCCTATAAGCCTTAGAGATTTGTACTTATTTATGGTTTTTTAGTATAAATCAATAGTTATGTTTTCAGTGAGGATAAGATACTAGATGCATGCTATGTTTATAAACTATTAGCACTGTTCTAAAAAGGAAAGAAACTCACAGCTGCTTCCAAGACAGTATATAATTAGATGTTAATATTTAACTTAGTTTGCTCACCAGCATTGATTTGCTATTGCTGTTGTTATGACTGCTTCCAGGTGGTTGTCTGCTTTAAAGAAATACATAATTAAATTAATTCAGGAATGATCTATGCCTAAATTACATTTGCACTTTTATTTTCATTTTGAAGTGCCTGAAGTGAATCATTTCATTTGGCCCCTGAAAGTAATGGCATGGCTTCTCTTTGCCATGTGTCTCGTTTCTCAGAACATCAGTCAACAGAGAAAGCAATGTGATGATGGAACCTCCCCAACAGAGATGGCTCTTGCACAAATGTTCTCCTACACAGATTACCACACTGAAGCCTGACACATTATTATTGAACACAATGCTGCATTTCTGGCCTTCTTCATGACGTCTTCTCCAGTTTTAATATAGAGAATCCTTTCTTATACCAGAAATATTATCCTATGAAGCAAAAGGAACAGGCTTTATCATTGGGGTAATTTAACATTATGCTTCTTATATGGATTGTTGACAGATTTTTACTCAGACTTAAGGTGAACATTCCAAAACTCAGTATTCTTTCAAGTATTTCACATCTGTAAGGGTCGTTCCATAATTCTGCACACTGCATTCTTTTGGAATCCCAATCTCTTAACCCGGCTCAGTTTAGAACCCATGAGCAATTTACCTTTGGATCTGCTCTCTTCCTGTGCACTTCTTGGAATATAAATTTCTGAGCCTCAATGTGCCCTTCTGCTGTTCCTCTCTAGAAGAAAGAAAACATTACTATGATGAAGCTAAAACTACAGGAGTTATATGATCATGTATTACTGTTTCTTAAATTCCTTGCTTTGGTTTGTTTTACAGGTTTTGCCCATTTGGTTACTGACTACATATACCGTCTTTATGGGACTAGCCTGGTTCACAGTCTGAACAGGTAACATCCTAAAAGGTGTGACTGCAGGAGCCAAAGATGGCCACCCTCCCATCACCAAAAGACCCTTTTCCTCAACCTCCCTACCTAACCTCTTCACTGCTGCCTGGAATGCCTGTTAGCAAAGGATGAATTTCTTTTCAGTGGACAATGAATGCCAGGTTGAAAATCTAAATAGTCTTGCAAAGAATCACAAACACCATAAAAATTAGATGTGCAGCCAAGCGTGGTGACTCACACCTGTAATCCCAGCACTTTGGGAGACCGAGGCAGGTGGATCGCCTGAGCTCAGAGGTTTGAGACCAGCTTAGGCAACATGGCAGAACTCACTCTCCACAAAAAATTAGCTGGGTGTGGTGGCCAGGGCCTGTAGGAGACTGAGGTGGGAGGATCGCTTGAGCCCGGGAGGTCGAGGCTGCAGTGACCCATGACAGTGCCACTGCACTCTAGCCTGGGTGACAAAGTGAGACCTTGTCTCAAACAAATAAAAAGAAATTAGATAATTAGATGTGCTCTTGTGTGTAGATTTTACTGAGACAAGATGTGAGGGCACAGAACGCATGTTACTTCAGATGAGAGAAACTGGCATTAGATAGGCGAAGAGAGACACTACGTGTGAAACAGCTGCTTTTCCAGCTTTTGCTTATGGTCTATCCTTGTAATTTTTATTGTCCTAAAAAGAACAACACTTGCTGTAAAATATTCCATACTACCTGTACAAAACCTTTGATTTTCCTCTTTGGTGGATAATTTTTGAGAGCATGCGGAAACAGTTTGACATTGGAGTTTCTATGTTCTGTTACAGTTTAAAGTCTATCTTGCTTTTTGTATCATGGTCTCATTACTACCCCTCTAGTAGTTGTACATATATCCTTAAATAATTTAGATGTCAATGAAAGAATTGCTTTACATTGGATTCTAATATACATATAATCCCAAATAACTATAACTTGTAAATTCATTAGTGTTACTCTTGTTAATGAGTTATACAATATAGGCTAATTAACATTTATTGAACCTCAGCAGTACAAGCAAAAATAAACATATCCATTGAATTTTCTGAGCATGTACCTTATTCATTTTGAGTCTAACTTTCAGAAAACATATTATCAGCATGTGAACCATTTTTCAATCAAAATTTCACTTTTACTTGTCTATTTATTATAATGAACTACGAAAAATCAAGCATAGTTAATTTTTCCCTCATGAACTTAATACTTTCATATGATGGCATTTACGTTATTGAATAACTAATTCAGATTACTGTAGACTGGAAGTCAGCAAATTATGGCCTATGGGTCAAATCCAGCGGCTGGCTGTTTTTGCAAGTAAAGTTTTATTGGAATACAGCCACACTCATTCATTTACATGTTATCTGTGGCTGTGCTGCCACAGAAGACTTGCAAAACTGTAACAGAGGCCATGTAGTCCACAAAGCAGAAAATATCTATTATCTCACCCTTCATGGGGAAAGTTTGCCAACTTCTGCTATACACTATAAACACTTCAGCATTTGAAAATTCTTGATAACTGTGTAAATTATCTTGCTGTTATTAAAGAAACAATAAAAGTGGTACCTTCAAATGTTTGCCTAATCCAACATGACGCTGAAAAGATAGAAAAATCCCATGGTGGAATTTTAGGCAATACCACAATTAATTTATTTCACTTGGATTTTCTGAAAGCTACTTTTTATTCTTGTAGGCAGATGATTATTTGGTGATAATTTTTCTCTTTTAAAAAACGTGATTGTAAGAAGTAAAGTAGAGGTTCCTCTTCAAAGACTTTCCTCCCCATCTAATTAGGAGTAAATAGTAACTTCTCTTAGAAACAAAATTTATTCAAAGACCTGTGCTAACATTCTTTAATATCTGCCAGCTGTAATAAGGAAATCGTCAGGCCTCTGAGCCCAAGCCTGCATGTATTCATCCAGATAGCCTGAAGTAACTAAAGAATCACAAAAGAAGTGAAAATGGCCTGTTACTGCCTTAACTGATGACATTACCTTGTGAAATTCCTTCTCCTGGCTCAGAAGCTCTCCCACTGAGCACCTTGTGACCCCCACCCCTACCAGCCAGAGAACAACTCCTTTGACTGTAATTTTGCACTACCTACCCAAATCCTATAAAACGGCCCCACCCCTGTCTCACTTCGCTGACTCTCTTTTTGGACTCAGCCCGCCTGCACTCAGGTGAAATAAACAGCCTTGTTGCTCACAGGAAGCCTGGTTGGTGGTCTCTTCACATGGATGTGAGTGAAAGAAATCAATGAACTTTACATTCTTAG
This sequence comes from Mandrillus leucophaeus, assembly GCF_000951045.1. Lineage (NCBI taxonomy): Eukaryota > Metazoa > Chordata > Mammalia > Primates > Cercopithecidae > Mandrillus > Mandrillus leucophaeus. The sequence goes on along the minus strand of NW_012107709.1, from coordinate 345,969 downwards.
CTCCCACAATTTAGCCTAAATATCTGCACTGGCATGCTTATACTGGTCCAAGCAAACATTAGGTCATAGCCTGTTCCTCTTCCTTATTTAGAAGTGTTTTTACCTTTCTCAGCATGCCGCAAGTTACTTCCTCCTTCCTTTGTTTTCCTCTACCTTTGCCTTTTTTAAAAAGTTCTAAGTTGCTAGCCAATCGGGACAAATACAAATATGAGGTCCCGTTCCAGCCAATGGAAACCAGACACAGCACTAGGGTGGACGCATCAGGTTGTAAATGACCCTGTCTCCTTTGTTGGGTGTACTCTTGTGGCAAAACTGCTGGTGAGTGTACCCTTTCTGCAGGAAGTAAAAATGGCCTTACTAAATAAATTAAATTTATGTTCAAGTGCTATTTCTTTATGGCACTGGGGAACAAGCATTTCAAACAGTGATTATGAAACTACTAGACAATGTAGGACAGTAATTTCACATTTACACGATCATGTCTGATCCAAACACGTAGGACTGATAAAATGCAAAGAGAAAGCAAATATATATAAATATGATCAAAATGAAGATAAATATTAGTAAGGACTAGAAACTGCAGGCAAGACTCATTCATAATAAAAATAATTTGCAAGCTAATATAAACTTATTTTAAAAATAATGACCTATTACAAACGTAATAGTGGTTAAACTTTAGAAGTATTCCAGTAACAGTTCAGAAGACAAAGATTTCCCTTATATCAATTTCTATTAAATATTGTAATATATTTCTGAGATAATAAGTGATCAGAAAGAAATATGAGGTATAAATACTAGAAGGAAAGGTACAATTAGTTTTCTAAAAGATGTAACTGTTTGTAGAGAAAAATCCAGACAATTTAAAAAACAAAACCCTGGTAGAACTTATAAGAAAATTCATCAAGATTGCTAGAAATAAGGTCACCATGTAAAATTAATATTATTTCTATATATTCTATTAGAATATCAGAATATGTAATCAGTTAACATTTCCAATCATAATAGCAACAAAATCGTAAGAACTTGGAAATAAATTTAACAAGAGAAATACAAGAACATTTTTGAGCAAATTATAAAAGATTGTCAAATGATATAGAAGAAGATCTGGCAAGACACAGCATACATGGATTAGAAGATTTGAATTTTAAATATACGATTTTCTCTAAATTAATCTGTAAGTTTAAGGCAAACTATAAGGTTAAGTTCAATCAAACTATCCACATAGTCTTTTGCAAACTAGATAAGCTAATCATAACATTAATAGGGAAGAGTAAAGGATCAAGCACATAAACTTGGAAATTTTGAACGTCTAAAGAGGACAGTACAATTGTGTGGTGTGGGAGGTGGAAGGAGAGTTTTCCCTAGAAGATGGGCAAGATATATTACCAAGCTAGAGGAAGTCAGACTGTGTGATAGTGTCAAAGGACAGCTAACCCCATGCAACAGCATAGAAAGCCAGGAATAGACCCATGTGTAAAAGGAAACTTGAAGTGTGATATAGATGGCATTACAGATCAGTGGGGGAAAGGATAAGCTATTCAGTAAACACAGTTGGTACAATTGTTTATCCAAACAGAAAATAAAATTAGATTTTTACCTCATATCCTGTGAAAAACTGTTTTGTTTTGTTTTGTTTTTCTTTTCAAGTATGGTAAAGCCCTAAATATATAAAGAAAAAGATATTTAAAACTTTTAGGGAAAAAATAAAGGAGAATATTTTGTGACCTCGGGGCAAGAAAGACTTTCTTGAATAAGACAAAAATATCACAACCATAAAGAAAAAGATTGACAAATTTGACTATATTGGAGAAGAAAAAGACTATTCAAAAGGGCACTATAAATGAAGTAATGACTGAACAAAACAAAAGAAACCAGCCACAGGCTTGAAGAAGATATTTGCAAGACACATAACCAACAAAGGATTTAGATTTGAATTATGTTAACAAAACACAGCTCCTACACACTCATCAGGAAAAGGCCAACAGGCCAGGTGTGGTGGCTCACGCCTATAATCTCAGAATTTTGGAAGGCCAAGACAGGCAGATCACTTGAGCCCAGGAGTTCAAGACCAGCCTGGGAAACATGGCAAAACCCTATATCTACAAAAAAATATTGGAGTCTGTGCCTTCAATCACCATACCATTAAAACCACTTTGCAAAATGATAGCAGTAAGAAAATTATGGCATGGGAGAAATCTGATGTAGCTAATCCCTATCTTGCTCTTAGCCTTCAAAGTTGTCCTTAATTATTCCTTGTTTAAGACAAGCTAACTTTGGGAGACACGTAGCTTACAGTTTAACTGATAATAGCCCTTCCCCAAAACTCTTGGTGAAGCGTTTGTAAAGGTAATGAGCCACCACCAGGAGAGGAGGATGGAGGAGCCTGAATTCTGCCCTGGTATAGAGGTAACCTTAAGGGATCACCAGCCATTATTCTGCAGGTCACAAGATATGCAAATTACACAATTACTGTTGCAGATAACGTCACCATTGAAGAGCTAAGATTGGGCTTCTGAGATCTCTTTTCAGGTTTTTTGCATGTCTGACTACCTATGGCTCCACCTGGACCTGCCAACTGCCCCTGTGGCCCCACCAAGAACAACTCAGCACAAGAGGATGGCTTCAATCTCCAATGATTTCATATCCAACCCAACCAGTCAGCACTCCCCATGCCCTAGCCCCCTGCCCACCATCTTTGAAAAACCTCTAACCACTGAGCTTTTGATGAGATTGATTTGAGTAATAACTCCATCTTTCCCATGGTGTGGCTGGCCTCGCCTCAAGTAAACTCTCTCATGGCAGTGCCGTGGTGTCTGCAAATTCATTTTGTTTGTGCAGTGGGCAGAAAGAATCCGTTGGGCAGTTACGCTATACACCCTTGCTCGTTTGCAAATATGGGAAAATCCTGATATTTGATAGAGGTGGAGTACATGTTTTTTTTTAAAAAAAAACTCTGTTACATTTTAATAATTTTATTACACTGTAAACACTTTAGTTGGAAGAAAGTATATTAATACGCTAAAAGAATGGTATTTATAAGAATAAGGCTTCCCAATGATTCAATTCCAACCATTTTAATCTTTAGTAACCTTAATAATCATGAAAATAAAGGATTTTCAACTTTCCCTTATTTCGTAAGCATTCAATTTTTGTCTTCAATACTCCTAAGCAGAATTTTTAAAAAATAGAACTCAGTACTACCATTATGTGGAAACCAAATTCAGTTATTACTTGCTCATGAAGGGAAGCCATTATGCTATATGTAGTTATAATATCTTAATCACCACTGTGGCATTCAGAATTCTCTGCAGGAATGTACAAGAGCAGCTATGAGGAGATTTTTGTGTGTAGTGAATTATAAATAAATATATTCAATAACGGAGAAAGCAGAAGAAGGAAATTGCCTAGATTCCCTTCGTTTGTGATAACATTTGCTTTCCCTATACCAAAAGCTACTTCACCGAATCCATGAGCTCTCTTAAAAACAACTAAGATGTAAATTATGTCCTGTTTACGTAAGATCTTTGTGGAGATAAACAGACAATGGCAACTTTGTTCAGGGCTCTGAGTCTTGAAGTATGGAAATGAGCTGGCCCTCCAAAGATATTTTAGATGATTGGCAAGAGGAAGGAGGTGGGGAGAAAATCAGACAATAACAATTTCTGGAACTGACCCTCACATTGAGAATGAGTCAGATTTGCTTCCATGGACACCATTGCTCTTCTCCCTGGGGCTAAGCATGTGTTTCATTCTTAAGGAATTTTTTTTAGGTTAGCCATCAACAGACCCATGTCTTAGAAACATAGTTGAATTCTTGATCCAAAAAATACATTTCATGGTCCTAAATTCTAGCTTCAAAACCCAATGAATAAAGCACCCGTGGTAAGAGAAATAATAGTACCAAGGCAGGGAGGTAGTATGGGTTGATGAGACCTCAGGCTCCTAGAGTCTATGCATGTGCCCATTCAGAGTTATATGTGCCAGTTTGGTTTTGACCATTCTCCCTGTCCCATGTGACTAGGTAAACATTTATAGGGTGAAGGTAATAACATAGCCAAACAAGTGATGCTGCAGGTTTATCTACAAATTCAAAAGGAGTCAAGGGTTTCAATATTAGATGTGTAAGGTTCTTGTATCGGTTCAAACCCCGAGAGCACACCAACAGACAACACGAGGTGATATGGAGCAACATGCTGTTTTAATGAGTGCCTGGGTGCAGGCGGGCTGAGGCCTAAAATGGCGTCCGCACCAAGTGAGGATGGGACAAAGGCTTTATAGTCTCCTGTAAACAGGAAGTGTCCTCGTCTGACCTAACTGCTTCCTTGTACCTGGATGGCCTCTTTCTTGATCTTCAGGAGTACGTGTCTTCTGGCCGGCTCTCTTCCTGCTTCTGCTGTCTTGCTGGTGCAGGCTGATGGTGCAAGCAGCCTTCACTTTGGGACTGGGCCTGAGAAGGGAGGAGTTATTCATCTCCTCAAGCTTTCAGGCCTGGGGAAGAATCTTATAAGATGTACCTGTGAAACTCTTGCTTCCTACACATCAGAAGAAAAGCACTTCTCTAACTTTTTAGTTACCTGAGCCTTGTTTCCCGTTTGTTTGTTTGTTTTGAGGGCAGATATATATGCCATTGTACTAATGCCAAATTGAAATTATTATGGTGATGACTTATGTGTAGATGCTATTTCATGTTGTTATTATTTTTTATGTTAAAAACCACTGGATTCTGGCCGGGTGCAGTGGCTCACACCTGTAATTGCAGCACTTAAGGAGGCCAAGGTGGGTAGATCACCACAGGTCAGGAGTTTAAGACCAGCCTGGCCAACATGGCAAAACCCTGTCTCTACCAAAAGTACAATAAATAACTGGGCGTGGTGGTGAGAGGTGAAGCCAGCTGGACTTCCTGGGTCAAGTGGGGACTTGGAGAACTTTTCTGTCTAGCTAGAGGATTGTAAATGCCTCAATCAGCACTCTGTGTCTAGCTAAAGGATTGTAAACACATCAGTCAGCACTCTAAAAACGCACCAATCAGCACTCTGTGTCTAGCTAAAGGTTTGTAAATGCACCAATCAGCACTCTGTAAAACGGACCAATCAGCGCTCTGTAAAATGGATCAATCAGCAGGACATGGACAGGGCCAAATAAAGGAATAAATCTGGCCACCTGAGTCAGCAGTGGTAACCCACTCAGGTCCCCTTCCACACTGTGGAAGTTTTGTTCTTTTGCTCTTCACAATAAATCTTGCTGCTGCTCGCTCTTCAGGTCAGCACTACCTTTATGAGCTGTAACACTCACCTCCAGGGTCTGCAGCTTCATTCCTGAAGTCAGCGAGACCGTGAGCCCACTGGGAGGAACAAACAACTCCAGAGGTGCCACCTTTAAGAGCTGGAACACTGACTGCGGAGTTCTGCGGTTTCACTCCTGAAGTCAGCGAGACCACCAACCCACTGGAAGAAAGAAACTCCGGACACATCTGAACATCTGAAGGAACAAACTTCGGACATACCATCTTTAAGAGCTGTAACAATCATCGTGAGGGTCCGTGGCTTCATTCTTGAAGTCAGCAAGACCAAGAACCCACCAGAAGGAACCAATTCCGGACACAGTGGCACATGCCTGTAGTCCCAGCTACTCGGGA
>NW_012107709.1:339023-340284 GCF_000951045.1 Mandrillus leucophaeus | reverse complement strand
GTGTAGATGCTATTTCATGTTGTTATTATTTTTTATGTTAAAAACCACTGGAATCTGGCTGGGTGCAGTGGCTCACACCTGTAATTGCAGCACTTAAGGAGGCCAAGGTGGGTAGATCACCACAGGTCAGGAGTTTAAGACCAGCCTGGCCAACCTGGCAAAACCCTGTCTCTACCAAAAGTACAATAATTAACCGGGCGTGGTGGTGAGAGGTGAAACCAGCTGGACTTCCTGGGTCGAGTGGGGACTTGGAGAACTTTTCTGTCTAGCTAGAGGATTGTAAATGCATCAGTCAGCACTCTGTTTCTAGCTAAAGAATTGTAAACGCACCAGTCAGCACTCTGTAAAAACGCACCAATCAGCACTCTGTGTCTAACTAAAGGTTTGTAAATACACCAATCAGCACTCTGTAAAACGGACCAATCAGCACTCCGTAAAATGGATCAATCAGCAGGACGTGGGCAGGGCCAAATAAAGGAATAAAGCTGGCCACCTGAGTCAGCAGTGGTAACCCACTCAGGTCCCCTTCCACGCTGTGGAAGCTTTGTTCTTTCCCTCTTCACAATAAATCTTGCTGCTGCTCACTCTTCAGGTCCGCACTACCTTTATGAGCTGTAACAATCACCTCCAGGGTCTGCGGCTTCATTCCTGAAGTCAGCCAGACCGTGAGCCCACTGGGAGGAACAAACAACTCCGGAGGTGCCACCTTTCAGAGCTGGAACACTGACTGCGGAGTTCTGCGGTTTCACTCCTGAAGTCAGCGAGACCACCAACCCACCGGAAGAAAGAAACTCCGGACACATCTGAACGTCTGAAGGAACAAACTCCGGACATACCATCTTTAAGAACTGTAACACTCACCGCGAGGGTCTGTGGCTTCGTTCTTGAAGTCAGCAAGACCAAGAACCCACTGGAAGGAACCAATTCCAGACACAGTGGCACATGCCTGTAATCCCAGCTACTCGGGAGACTGAGACAGGAGAATTGCTTGAACTCCGGAGACAGAGGTTGCAGTGAGCCAAGATTGTACCACTGCTCTCTAGCCTGGGTGACAGAGCAAGATTCTGTCTCAAACAAACAAACAAACAAACAAACAAAAAACATTGTATCCTCCTTCCTATTTAAAAAAAAAAAAACTTTAAAGCACATTATTACTTTTACTAGCATGTAAAAGATGAACTATATAAAAATGTAGACAGACCTGGAAAAAATGGCAGATAGGAAGCAGGACTAACTTGCAGCTCCCACTTGAACAAAGCAG
>NW_012107709.1:337042-338973 GCF_000951045.1 Mandrillus leucophaeus | reverse complement strand
CTTCATTCTTGAAGTCAGCAAGACCAAGAACCCACCAGAAGGAACCAATTCCGGACACAGTGGCACATGCCTGTAGTCCCAGCTACTCGGGAGGCTGAGACAGGAGAATTGCTTGAACCCGGGAGACAGAGGTTGCAGTGAGCCAAGATTATACCACTGCTCTCTAGCCTGGGCGACAGAGCAAGAGTCTGTCTCTAACAAACAAACAAACAAACAAACAAAAAACATTGTATCCTCCTTCCTATTTAAAAAAACAAACAAACAAACTTTAAAGCACATTATTACTTTTACTAGCGTGTAAAAGATGAACTATATAAAAATGTAGACAGACCTGGAAAAAATGGCAGATAGGAAGCAGGACTAACTTGCAGCTCCCACTTGAACAAAGCAGCACTTGGAGACTCACACTGTGAACTTTTGCTCCAAGAACTATCACAGGAACATACCAGAAAAGCTGAAAGAATCCACAGACACTTTAAAGGAGGTGGATTGCTGCTGCAGGCTGCATGGGACAGCTGAGGAACTGTGAGTCCGCTTGCTTTCTCAGCTGGGAGGCTTGTAGCCTGGAGCAAGTTCTCAGCCCTGCTCACTGGCAGCCTGGAAATAAACTCGGTGCTGTTGTGGGGGCACAGTGGGAATGAGACTGGCCTTTCAGGCTGCAGGCTGCGTGGGAGCTGGGTGAGGCTTGAGGCTGCCGGCTTTCTCCCACTTCCCTGGCAACCTGTGTAACACAGCAGAGGTAGCCATAATTTCCCAGGAACATAACTCAGTTGGACTGGAAACCACATCCCATTCCCCACAGCAGCCACAGCAAGCCCCACCCGAGGAGAGTCTGAGCTCAGACATGCCTAACCCTGCCCCCACCTGATGGTCTTTCTCTACCTGCTGTGGTAGCCAATGACAAAGGACACAACCTCTTGGGAGCTCTGTGGACCTGCCCACCACCTGAGAAACCTGAATACTTATCCAAAGGCAACTCTAGGGAAAGCTTGTATCTTCCATTTACTACCGCGGCGGATGCACTCTTGAAAGCTCCACGTCCTGGCTGGAGGCCAACCAACACAAAACCAGAACATTCAACAAAAATACAACCAAGGACCCTCCCAGAGTCCAACTGACTCCCCTGCTTCCTCCATCAGAGCAGGTGCTGGTATCCGTGGCTGAGAGACCTGAAGACGGATCACATCACAGGACTCTGCAGGCACTCCCCGGTACCAGCTCAGAACCCAGTGGCTCTGCTGAGAGGCTAGATCCTGAAGAGAAATAACAATCACTACAGTTCAGCTCTCAGGAAGCCCCGTCCCTAGGCAAGGGGGAGAGCACCACATCAAGGGAGCAACCCAGGGACAAAAGAATCTGAACAGCAACCCTTTAGTTCCAGATTTTCCCTCTGACATAGTGTACCCAAATAAAAAGGAATCAGAAAAACAATTCTGGTAATATGACAAAACAAGGTTCTTTGACACCTCCAAAAGACCACACTAGCTCCCCAGCAATGAATCCAAACCAAGAAGAAATGTATGAATTGCCAAAAAAAGAATTCAGAAGGTTGATTGTTAAGCTAATCAAGGAGGCACCAGAGAAAGGTGAAGTCCAACTTAAAGAAATCAAAAAAATGATACAGGATAGGAATGGAAGAATCTCCAGTGAAATAGATAGCATCTTAGCAGATTTGAGGCTCAGTATCTGCTCATGAAGCTGGAAGTTAGAATCCCTGAGTTCATCATTTTCTTTCATCACTTCCTCCAGTGAACTTAGATGAAACCAACCAACTACATTATGTTCCTTGGTTATCGACATATAGTCAAATTTAGTATGTATGGAGTCACTAAACTCCTTGCCTCTCACAAGCAGTGAATCAGAAGTGTCAAATGCATTTATTTTGCATAACTCTCTAAACAGTTCACGCCAAGTACTATCAGTGTTCTTCA
>NW_012107709.1:310870-336667 GCF_000951045.1 Mandrillus leucophaeus | reverse complement strand
ATATATATGTTTTATATATATATGTAAAGGGGAATTGATTAAGGAGTATTGACTCACACAATCACAAGGTCCCACAATAGGCCATCTGCAAGCTGAGGAGAAAGGAAGGCAGTATATGTCCCAAAACTGAAGAACTTGCAGTTCGACGTTCAAGGGCAGGAAGCATCCAGCACAGGAGAAAGATGTAGGCTGGGAGGCTAAGCCAGTCTTAGTCTTTTCATGTTCTTCTGCCTGCTTTTTATTCTGACCATGCTGGCAGCTGATTCAATTGTGCCCACACAGATGAAGAGTGGGTCTGCCTTTCCCAGCCAGCCCATTGACTCAAATGTTAATCTCTCTCCTTTGGCAACACCCGCACAGACACACTCTGGATTAATACTTTGCATCCTTCGATCCAATCAAATTGACACTTAGTATTAACCATCATAACCGCTATGGAAAACAGTGTGGAGATTCCTTAAAGAACTGAAAGTAGATCTACCATTTGATCCACCAATCCCACTCCTGGATATCTACCCAGAGGAATAAAAAATCATTATATGAAAGAGATACTTGCACATTCGTGTTTACGGCAGCACAATTCACAATTGCAAAACTGTGGAACCAGCCCAAATGCCCATCAATAAAAAAGTCGATAAAGAAAATGTGGTGTATATATACCATTGAATGCTACTCAGCCATAAAAATAAATGAAATAATGGCATTCACAGCAACCTGAGTGGAATTGGAGACCATTATTGTAAGTGAAGCAACTCAGGAATGGAAAATCAAATGTTGTATGTTCTCATTCATAAGCTGGAGCTAAGCTATGAGAATGCAAAGGTAAAGGAATAATACAATGGGCTGGGCATGGTGGCTCATGCTTGTAATCCCAGCACTTTGGGAGGCTGAGGCAGGCAGATCACCTAAGGTCAAGTGTTCAAGACCAGCCTGGCCAACATGGGGAAACCCTGTCTCTACTAAAAATATAAAAATTAGCCAGGCGTGGCAATGGGTACCTGTAATTCCAGCTACTCCAGAGGCTAAGGCAGAAGACTCATTTGAACTTGGGAGGTGGAGGTTGCAGTGAGCTGAGATCACACCATTGCACTCCAGCCTGGGCAACAAGAGCGAGACTCCATCTCAAAAAGAAAAAAAAAAGGGTCAATGAACTATGTGGACTCGAGTAAATGGGTGAGAGGAAGATGAGGGGTAAAAGACTACACAATATGTACAGTGTACACTGCTCAGGTGATAGGTGCACCAAAAATCTCAGAAATCACCACTAAAGAACTTATTCATGTAACCAAACACCACCAGTTCCCCCAAAACCTATTTTTAAAAAAACTTAAAAATATGGAAATATAGAAACTCTTATGCAAATGTGGATTAGAGACAAAGGCCTTAACCCCATCTCCTCACCAGATTGTGACCCTAATTTCATTCAGGAGCCTGTAGGGTAGCTACACAGCTGAAAGCAGGTCACATTTTAATGCCCCTTTTTTCTATACAACGAAGTTATTTTCAGTAATAATCATGAAGCAGCACAAACACATTTCTCATATGGACGAAAATTCATACTTACCAAACTAAAATAATACACTTTACAGTGTTCATTCATTCTGTCACCGTTTCAAATTTTAAACATGAATGGTCCCATAGAACAACAGAATTGTAGTAACTTTGGTTGTTTCTTCTTTATAATCTTCTCTGTGCTAAAATGTGTATTTCAAATCTACTGTTTAAATGCAGGAATCTATAACATACCACCGGGACTGGAGATGGAAATTTCTCTTAACACAAGCTCTGATGATTCTGAACTAAAGGCATATAGCTGAGTCTACATGTACAGAGGATGGGGACAACAGTTGAGTGAATCCATTTTCATGCCAAATACACTGTATATTAAAGAATAAATATAAAAACATCAACAATACCCACAGTAATGACTTAGTAGACCAATGACATTGTTTTCAGGGAAGTTTTTTTAGTTGTCTTACATCTTTTTTTAAAAAAGTTAATTGACACATAATGATACATATTTATGAGGTGCATAGGGATGTTTTGATACATATAATGTACTATGATCAGGTCATGGCAATTAGCATATCCATTACCTCAAATATTTATCATTTATTTGTGTTGAGAACATTCAATATCCTCCTAGCTATTTGAAACTACATAATACATTATTGTTAACTGTAGTCATCCTACAGTGGTATCGAACACTAGAACTTATCCCTCTTATCCAGCTGTAATTTTATATCTTTCAACAAATCTCTCCCTATTCCTCTTGTCCTCTACCCTTCCCAGCATTTAGTGTCCTCTTTTCTACTTTTTACTTCTATAAGAACTTTTTATTTTTCATTTCCACCTATGAGTGAGAACATGTGATGTTTAACTTTTTGTCCCTAGTGTATTTCTCTGAAATTAATGTATTCTAGTTTTTGGTTTTTTTTTTTTTTTTTTTTAAACACTAACATTATTTAGAAATGCTACTATGTGATAAAACAAAGCACATTAACTTTTGGTCAGTTTTATTATTTTTTAAAATTCTCTATAGGCATTGAACCTTCTTATTCCCAGAAGGTGTGTAGACTGTACCCATTGCTGTAATCTTGGTAAGCCACTGGTCCACCCCATTTAGAAATTCTGGAGCCCAGAATTTCTGGCCAGTCTCCTGAAGGGCAGAGTGCTGGACAAAATTGCTGTCTGAGGAAACTTGTCCTGATTGGCTATGCCTTTACTCTGGTCTTCACACCTACTCACCGTTTTTTGTTTTTTGTTTTTTTTTGAGATGGGGTCTTGCTCTGTTGCCCAGGCTGGAGTGCAGTGGCACAATCTCGGCTCACTGCAAACTCCACCTCCCAGGTTCAAGTGATTTCTTCCTCAGCCTCCCTAGTAGCTGGGACTACAGGCACACACCACCACACCTGGTTAAGTTTTGTATTTTTAGTAGAGACGGGGGGCTTCACCATATCGGCCAGACTGGTCTCAAACTACTGATGTCGTGATCTGCCTGCCTCAACCTCCCAAAATGCTGGGATTACAGGTGTAAACCCCTGTGCCTGACCCCTTTTTTAAATCTCATCTTTCTAACGGAAATGCACAAAATGAGATTTCCTGCCTTGTGGGGGCAATAACCTCCCTAGCTGATGCTTTTGGGGTGAACAGATAGCAACTGTATTGCACAAACCCAGGTGATAAGATAAATCTGTAATAAGGGTCAAACTATTCTGTGTAAAAATTGCTTCTCTAGAAAATAAATGGCTAGAAGTAAGGCCTGATTAAAGAATATGCTTTTCTCCTCTCCAGTAATGATTAAAGTTGTTTTTGAAAGTCTGACAATTTAAAGCAGTTAGAAACTGCTACATGGGAAAGGGACAAACATTTACTGAGCACTTATTGTATATTAAGATATTGCTTAATATACAATATCTCCATTACTTTATCTCCATTCATCTTCATAGACATTATTTCCATTTTTTAGAATGCAGTGGAACAGAACACTGTGACTTACTCCTCCTATCTTGTTTCTGTAGGACTTTCTAACCAGCTGCCCCCAGTGAGGGCTGTAATGGTGTTTTGGGTTCTCTAGTATCAGTTTCATTCAAATGCTATGATATGGTTAGGCTTTGTTTCCACACCTGAATCTCATCTTGAATTGTAATCCCCATAATCCCCAAGCGTCAAGGGAGAGACCAGGTGGAAGTGATTGAATCATGGAAGCAGCTTTCCCCAAGCTGTTCTCCTGACAGTGAGTGAGATCTCACGAGATCTGATGGTTTTATAAGGGGCTCTTCCATCTTCCCTTGGCACTTTTCCCTCCTGCTGCCTTGTGAGGAAAGTGCCTTGCTTTCTCTTCCCGTTCCTGAGGCCTCCCCAGCTGTGCTGAACTGTGAGTCAATTAAACCTCTTTCCTTTATAAATTAACTAGTCTCAGGCAGTTCTTTATAGCAATATGAAAACAGAAAAATAGATGTTATATCTAAGTGTTTTAAAAGGTTTTGGGTGTTTCCTTTCACCTGTGTTCAGGTACTCTGAATATGGTAGCTCCCTTTGAGAAAGAGTTTGGGGAATTTTTCCAGATGACTGCTGTAATGAGTCAGAGTTTTCCCTAAAATTATAAATGTTTTGAAAATTAGGAGGTATTTACACACACAGTTAGGGTGAAGGTGTTTACACACAGAGCTAGGGTGAACAGAAGAGAAAAATTAGCTTTCTTTAGGGATACATTACATGCTGGGCACGAAAGAACTTGTTTTGAGTAACATTCCAAAAAGACTTGCAAAATACATATTGTTTTCTCACAGTACAGAGAATGAAACTTGGTTCAGTGTTTATGATACTCAACTCAGCTCTGAGTGTATGATACTCACCCTTCATTACCATAAAATAAGTTAGTAAGACTCAAACCCAAGACTATATCCCCCTAGAAAACCTGCCTAATTTACTACAGTGTGCTTTTTCCTGTGGAAGTAAGCATGGGCTTAAGGCACTAAAAATAAATCAGCCTAGACCCAATGAAAGTGAAGTTCAGAGTCTGACATAAATTTAATAAATTCTGTGTCCTGATTATAAGAGTTGGTGTCTATGGGAAATGTAGATGTATGCTGGCTGCAGACAAATGTTTTGCTATCCTAGCCCAGTAAATGGAATGGAACAAGGCAGGCATGCTTAGAAGGGAAAGAATTGATGTTAACAAACTGACAAGAACCCATGCAGTTATTACAGTATGATTTAGTTTGATTGCCCCGGAAGCAAACCCTCACTGAAGGATTCCAGGGTGAATAGTTTATTTGGGAGGTGAATCCAGGACATACTGGAAGGGAAGTGGGCAAGTGAGGCAGGGAAAGGAAAGGAGTACCTTGAGGAGGACATTCGGATTTTCTCTCTGGCTATGTTAGTGGTTGGTGTGGTGTAGAGGAAATATTGCTGGATCCCATGATTATGTGCTCTTTGTCACACCTCCTCCCTCATAAAGTGGGTTCATTCGTTCAAGCAGTGTTATGTGCGATTCCATGGTAATGCACCAGCATTCTGTGAGCTCTCAGAAAGCAGTGCAGGGTGATGCGCTGTGGAGGGGAAAGACAACCCAGAACATGTATCAGTCTGAAGAAGCATGAATTGCTGCCCTACAGGATGACAAGGGCCCTATGTCATCAACTTGGCACCAAGTGCAGTATGTGCTATCTCCAAAATTGGAAGGAGTCTACTAAATACTGTGCCTCCTTCTTAGGAGGTGCAAAATGTAACACTTGCCCTGGGAATCTGAATAACTGGACCTCTTAAAAAACTTCACTCTGTAGCCCACCTCTTATACCTGAAGGGTTTTCTTTCTAAATTCAGGCGTGAATGTTTCTAGTAAGAACGTACATGGTACTTGTGCATTTCTGCGTCTCAGGTGAAATTAAAATGATGTCATCAATGCGTGAAACAGTGCGATGCTTTAACATTCACATGATGAAGTTGGACTGTACTGTGAAGGAGAGCGGAAGTGTCAACATAGCCCTGGGATGAGACTTTTAATGTGTAGTAGAGTCAATTCTAGGTGAATACAAACACCCAGTTCTCCTTCTTGATGGGGATTGAAAAAAACCCAAGTACTAGATCAGAAGTAGCATTCTTTTTCGGAAAAAAAAAAAAAAAAAAAAAAGAACCTATCTGGCACTATAGCTGAGATTGGGGTTTACAAATGGGTACATTCACAGTAGTCTTTTGTCATTCACCATGAGGCACCACAGGAGATTGATGAATTCAATAGGGACCTAACGAGGATGGCTAATAGGTTGTGAGGATGCCTCTAATCTCGACTTTTTCTCCCAGTGTACAGGTGTGTTTCTGATGTCCTCTCCTGGCCAGAAGGGAGGTGGCAGCTTCAGTGGTTTCTACTTGGCCTTTCCTGTCTTTATAGCTCTTACTCCACAGATCAGATGCTCAAGTTGAGGTTTCTGCCACCTGCTAAGCATATCTAATCCAATTACACACTCCCAGTCTAGGGAAATGATCCAGGTGGTGTGTGGGTTTATTAAACCCACTGTGAGACAGACTTAGTCCAGGAATCCACTTTCCACCTGGTTTCTGTAGGACTCCATACTCACCTCCCTGCTGTGGGAACTGTGATAGTGTTTTGGGCTGTCTGATACCAGTTTCATTCAAGTGCTATGGCTAGGAGTCCTAAAAGGATTTGGGTATTTCCTTTAACTTGTGTTCAGGTACTCTGGATATGGTACCAGGTCCCTTGGAGGAAGAGTTGGGGGGATGTTTCCTGATGCTTGCTCTGATAATTCAGAGTTTTCCCTAAAATAATCTGGCCTCCCTTTAGATTAATGCGCTCTTGATGTAAGAATTCGCTAGGTATAGAAACTGGGCAAGAAGTCAAAAATTTCAGTTGCAGGAGCTGAAATCACCCACTCTTGATCCTTTCTGGATATCATGGTTAAACAGAACTCTCATTAGCTGCCCATTTATCTTCCTTCTAGGAATACTATGGTCTATTAGCCATTGCTAAAGATCCTTGCTACTCAGAGCCCAGCTGCTAATCCAGCCCTGCTGCCCTTTTACAGAATTACATTCCTTTTTCCTCCAATGATGAGGGGCAACTACCTATCTCTATTGTTTTGAAATCATTCCATCTTCTGCGACGCTATGGAGCCAATTTTATAGTGGCATTTCCTATCATCAACACTGGCCTATGATACAAATCATCTGATTTACAAAAAACAAAACATTCTAGCACACAGAGAGACACACAAAACATTCTGTTACATTTGAATTTCAGATAACAAGTAATATTTTTAACATCAGTATATCCCAAATATTGTATCCTGTATTTTATTGGGCATCCTCCATACAGAGAGTAGACACCACTGAAATTCTCAGTGATGCTAATGCTCCCTCAGTAGTGAAGTCTTTATTGCTTTAGAGAAAGGAGTGTTCTCTGGGCCCTCCCAATATATATATATAGGCAACTGGTGAAAATAATATCTGTTCTAAATAGTATTTGTTTTAATGTGATCAGCTCTCTTAGCTTTTTGACCAATCCTCAATACTGTACGAAGTTCTGGCATCGGCACTTAATTTATGGTTTGCCATTGTTTTTTCAAAGCTGTATGAAGACATCTCAGCAGTACAGATATCCTTGTCACAATGTTAAATCCTCAGTCCCAGGAGAGTGCCCCCAGGGCAATAAACTCTCTCTTATCCAGTGTTACATTCCATTCCCCACTTCAGCCTAGCATCTTCACAATCCCTTCCCAGGCATGTTCTCCTGGTTCATCGGGGTACCTTTTAGCCAGATCCTGTGGCTCTTTGGGTAAATAGTCTATTTTTTCCCATAGTAGACCATGCTGTGATGCAGCCCTAGTTATTAGTTCAGAAACGACAAGGAGAGGTGGGAGCAGATCTTGAGGGAGATTGATATCACCTTGGGAGCTATCTGTAACAGGTGTGGGCTGTGCAAGCTCTTCACACAAGAGGATGCTATTGCTTTCCAGCCAGGGGCACTGTGCCACTTCTCCTAGCCCTGTGGGTTCACTGACACTGCGGCACAGAGTGCTCAAGTGCATCCTCTAATTTCCTCAGCCCAGGTCTCAAGGTCCCAGTCCTTTCTTATCAGAGTTCTTATTTGACTGTAGAAGGCCATTAATTTAGCCTCCTGTGTAATGCTACTACTTGTAACATCAGTTCCTTGGTTGATTTTGTAGCACAAGCTATTTTCCAACTGCAGACAAGAATCCCTTTAAACACTGTCACAGAGGCTTTCTGGATTTCACCATGCCTTGAGATAAGTTGATGACCCAAAGCTTCCCTCAGTCCTTCATTTAATCTTAGCAACAATCGACTCTCCCCACAATCTGTACAATTATCATTGCCCCTTTATCTCTCAAAATGCTAGAGATTTTTCACAAGCCCAGTTTGTCCCCTGGAATCTCCATCTCATTCCACAGGTGAAGTCTCCATCTGATGATACTATGGCACACCAGAAATTACCACTTTTCCACTTAACTTCCAACTATCTTAATGTGGGTTCCTCCAGAAATAACCCCTGCAATGAGGATTGGAGTACAAGTAGTTCATTTTGGAATTAACACCAGGAAGCATCAGTAAAGGAGTGAAGAAGTGATCACACCTATAACACCAGCACTTTGGGAGGCTGAGGTGGGCAGATCACTAGGTCAGGAGTTCGATACCAGCCTGGCCAACATAGTGAAACCCTGTCTCTACTAAAAACACAAAAAATTAGTCGGGCATGGTGGCATGTGCTTGTAATCTCGGCTACTCAGGAGGCTGAGGTCGGAGAATCACTTGAACCTGGGAGTCGGAGGTTGCAGTGAGCCGAGATCGCGCCATTGCACTCCAGCCCGGGCAACAGTGTGAGATTCCTTCTCAAAAAAACAAAACAAACAAACAAAGAAGTGAGAGAGAAAAAGGAAGGCAGCCAACAAGGGATGCATGATCAAGCAAGTCACCATCTTCAGCGATATCACGTAATTCCAGGGTAGAATACAGACCTCACTGTATTCTACCTGAGGGTTGGGGCCTGGGTATGGACTGTACCACCCTCTCCAGTGATTGATTATGGGCTGCTTCTGAGGTAGGAAATTAATTCCCCAGTACTGCTGGCCTGCTCCATAATCAGGTGAAGCAGAGACTGACGCAGATGCTGATGGTTGAAAGTGGAGGCTCACACTAAAGCTAGCCAGGGGCTTATTATTTAAGAGTTTTGGGGGATAAAAATCATCTGTGTGAATCCTTGCATTTTTTTTTTTTGAACAACACCAGAAATAAATACTGCAATGAGTAACAATTCTCAACACATGTGTATCAATCAGTATTTGAGTTTGAATTTAACAACAGCAACAAAAAATCACCTGCTATTTTATTGTTGCCAAAGAATTATTTTCCATAAACTTATGCATTCCAGAGGTTTTACTTTATTTCACTGTTGACATCATTGTCAAAATCTATCAAAAAGCGTGTGGCCAAAAGAAGCTTTAACTGCATTTTCTTTGATTTAGACAAGTTGCTCTCACTATCCTCTTCTTTTGGAGAAGGGAAATTAATTTCTTACACTCTCCTCAGGCTGAAAAAATACTCTATAGCACACCAAAATCCTTCTCTTTCCACCTGCAAGACTGATTAATCTATAGCTTAAGAAAATGTAAATCTTTGGGGATCTTGTCACTTTTATGGTCTGTAGAAGATGAATTCAAGCAGGATTTCAATATTGCTTGGCCTCTGGTCCCAAAATAATATAGCCATGTCGCCAGGGGAAAGTCTATGGGAACATGCTGTGCTGTAATACTTTACAGATTCATAAAAAGTATTGATCAAGCTTTGTCTCCTGTAGTTCTAAATAGAGTATTAAAGGATTTTATCTTCTTGACTATAGCAACCCAATAATGCTAAGCATGGCGATGAACAAACACATGAAAATCAAATACAACCAACAAACACAAAAGCATCTGGCCTTGTGTTTAACTCTACTATCATCAAGTTAATGGTGCAGTCATGTAAAGCTTCTCCTTTTAATGAAATAATTAGCCCTTTTCTGATGGATAGCTTTATGCTTGGCCACACTGGCTGTTCCTAGAAGCAGAGCTGTCAGGCATGCCATGGCAGAATAATTCGTATAGCTTCAACAAGGTTTCAAAAAGCGTCTATCCACTTCCTTTTGGATGTAATCTCCTGTCCGTTTTTTGTGTTTGTGGATGCATTGGGTTATTAGACTATTGGTAATGTCAGCATGACAATACTACTAAAAATTCAACCTGGTTCTGACTCTCAAGTTCAAAAAGACAACTCTAGACTTTTATTTTCTGAAATAGGCTTGCAACAAATCACAGTAATTTTTACTTATTTTTTTGAAGCTGCAGCTATGATTTTTTTCCCTAAGAAATGCAATGCAACTTTTACCATTGACACAAAAGTTCACTGCATGAGTAAGATATTTCTCCTTTCTTGACTGCCCTTTTAATTGTAGATATTTGTATAGATATTTTTGAAGGGGTAGTAAGAGATCCAGATCAGAATGCTAAAATTCTTTCATCATTTTGTGATGAGAAAACTTCAGGAAGATGAAATAATACCTGTACTACTATCAGTAAATCCTGTAAATAAATGTATAGCGTGTGCTATTGTAAAAGTCCTGAATTCCCTAGTTCTTTCAAAACGAAAGAGAATATAAAGGTATCAATCTGCTTGCATACGTAAACCCTAACACCCAGTGTCTGTGTGTTTGTGTGTGTGTGTGTGTGTGTGTTGGGGGTTGGGGGGCGGTTCAAGGTACAGGGAATTCTGTAGAAAAGATACATCTTCATTGTTTTGTCAGTCAAAGATTTAAAATCTAATTGCTAAAATGTTATTTGCATTTTTGCAACACTTTCTATTCAATGGTGGTTAATGGGTATTTAAATGTTTCTCTAATTAAATTGGGAAAACAACTTGTCTTTGTTATGAATGACTTCTTAAAGAGGCTTTCAACAGAGCCTCAGGGTACTTAGTGACAGCATGTTTACCTCTATATATGAGGGAGATACTATTATTTTCAATAGTCATTTTGTGGTCGATTCAGATTACAGTGCTTATTTTATTGTTGATGAGATCAGGCCTCTTCCTGGATCCACATGAGAAAATAATTTCCAACCAGGCTGTTTAGACATTGTATTTTTTATTTTGAATAAACTTTCCATCTAATAATACACATATTTTTAATAGAAAGTCAATATCTCTTCAAGAAATAAATCTTTTATTCTCAAGGACACATTCTGAGCTTCAGGTAAACAATGAATTAACAACAGCCTTAACTTTACTAATATAAAAAATTACCATGTAGATGTTCAAACAGTTCAATAATGTGGTATTCAATTACACAAATCCAGTAGGAAAGTATGGCTTTTTAAAAAATAAAGTTTTCAACCATTTCCGTGAAAGTCACTACATAAACGAATATTCTTGAAAAGATACTGTGTGAATTACATATGGTGCACACACTGTAGAAATAGACATAACCTGGATTAAGTTTCCTCTTCTGTAAAGTGAGGAAGTTAAGCTTGAGGTTTCCCAAGATCCCTCTAATTCTGTAAGTAGTCTCATAACAAGTTGTGGCTCGTCACAAGAACATGCACTGTTACTGTACTCTGGTCCAGAGGTCATTCACTTGGATATCCCGGGGGAGGCAGTGTAGCTGTGTTTCTATTTCCCTTTTGGCATTCTTAGGCAAATCTTGCCAGGTCGACTTCAGACTCCTAATTCCATAGGGGAATCCCTGATTCCACTGGAAGCCTGTCTTCAGGAGGTTCTGCATTTCCCCATACCTTGGAAAGGCATCAGTCCAAGGCACAAACATGCAGTAATTTAGCACCCTAGATATCCACTTTCCAAGAGGGCCTCTGATTTCTTGCTCTCTCCGCCTTGGCTGGGCAGTGAACATTCCTGGAGGAAAGCTGGGAAATTGGATACACAGTTCCTTGGTTATCCATAGTTCCTCAGCTTCTTTTAAAATGTAGTAATCAGTAGTGCATAGAAAAAAGCTTATCAGTTGCTTTCCAAGACTTCTAGGACATGTCTAAAACTAAAAGAAATGCTCTCTACTGTTCCCATGAAATGACAGCAGAAATTGTGCTAAAGGATTAGTAGGTACCGACAACTCCTTTCAATCATGTTCATTTTGATATTTTGATTTATTCTACCTGCTTAGTTAAAATTCCCCTGGCTTAATAAAGAAGAGTTAATTCCATATTTAATTACTGCTATGGTTTGAATGATATCCCCTTCAAAACTGATCTTGAAACTAAATCCCCAATACGGTTCCTATTAAGAGAGTAGCCTTTGGGAGGTAATTAATTCATAAAAACTCCACTCTTATTACTGGGATTAGTGACAAAAAGGGTTACCTTATAAAAGATTAAAGGGAGCACTCTTTTGCCCTTCTGCCTTGTACTATGTGAAGACACAGTGAGAAGGGGCTATCTTGAGAGCAGAGAGCAGTTAGCACCAGACACCACTGCTGGCACCTTAATCTTGGACTTCCCGGCCTCCAGAACTGTAAGAAAGAAATATCTGTTCCTTATAAATTACCTAGTCTAAGGTATTTTGTTACAGAAGCACAGATGAACTCAGACAGTTACTAATATCATTATTCAGGTTACTGGGAAGTACAAACATCTTAGCCTGGGTCAGAAGCCACATCCTTTAAACCCATTTGAATTTCTCGGGAATTTCAAATGGATAGTTACTTTTGTTTCATAACTTCATGACTAGTACATACTAAAGAAGCATCCTATGGGAAATACTTATCAGTCTCTGTCACTGCCCTCAGCAACTAAAGTGAAGACAAAACGGGAAATATTTAATATGCTGTTCATGAGTCTTTGAGTTATTAATATCATTTACTAGTTTTTTTTGTTTTTTTGTTTTTTTGTGTGTTTTTTTGAGACGGAGTCTCGCTGTGTTGCTCAGGCTGGAGTGCAGTGGTGTGATCTTGGCTCACTGTAACCTCTGCCTCCCGGGTTCAAGTGATTCTCGTGCCTCAGCCTCGCGAGTAGCTGGGATTACAGGTATCCATCACCATACCCGGATAATTTTATTTGTATTCTTAGTAGAGACGGGATTTTGCCATGTCAGCCAGGCTATTCTTGAACTCCTGACCTCAGGTGATCCTCGTGCCTCGGCCTCGGAAAGTGCTGGGATTACAGGCATGAGCCCTTGTACCCAGCCCTAATAGTTTTCCTTTTAATTTTTTCTTTTGCATGAGAAAATCAGTATGTGGTAGATCCGGAAATGCATATATGAGAAAAATCAACTTTAAATATTTGTCTGAATAAAATTATGAAAAATTAGAATGTAAAACCAAAGTAGAATTTTGCAATTGTTTATTCAATTTAATAATTAGAACAAAATAATGATGCAAAATATATAAATGTATTTAGAATGCAGAATATACCACAGTGAAAATAGTGGAGGGTTTTTTTTTTAGCCATAAAATATCCTTATTCCCTTCTGAAAGTGGAAGAAAAATTCTAACTCAGAGGCATTGCATTGGGTAAATTGGAAAACAAACAGTTAAAAATATGTCAGCTTACATATTCCTAGGAAAAAGATATATGAAAGGCTGAAGAATGATCAATACCATTCAATGGATTATCAAAATCCTGAGGCATTTGTTCCAGCACTTTATATACTTGCCAGCCTTTGTCAGTCACAAAATTTTGTCAATAAATAGACTCCAGTGAAATAGAGAGAGAGAAAGAGACTGTGTGTGAATGGAATAAAAGCTTGGTTTATTTTGTTTTATTTTCCTCCTTTACTTGAATTTTAATTTCATGAGCAAATGTTCCTTCCTTGTTTTTAGCCCTTACAAAAGCTACTTAGATGTCTGTTCTCTCTGAGCACCTATATCTCTGGGGTTAAGTGATGATTGAGTCCCCAGAGGTCACATTATCTTGCAAGATAAACTTGCTTGATACGTTATGAATACATTAAAAGAAATAGTTGTTGGAAATTCAGCTTGCACTATAGACCATATAATTCACTCTTCAACTAAACAAAACACAACCGGTGCCAGAACTTGGAAGAAAATAGTAAGATGCTCCCAGAACATAGGGATAGATAGAAAATGTGTAGCTGAGGAGATGTAGGAAACAACTTATCTAATACCCATAAGTGTATCTATAATTTATGACTAGGATCCACTGGTAAAGCAGGTTGCTGGAGCTTAATCAATGGTGTTAATCTATCTACAATAAAGGCTAAGTCAGTAAAAGAAGGTGGTTATGCCTAGAATTCAGGGGGAAGATATAATGGTGATGCATGAGGAGCTGGAGAAGAGAAAATATAAAATTTGTATCTGTGTCTATAATAATTTGTTTCCCAGTTTAGGAAAGAGGGCATCCTGATAAACTCTAGCCTGTGATTCAGGCTATTTGTCAGGCTGATGTCTTTGTGTTATGGATGGATACATTACCTCTCCCAGCATGGTGTACTCTAGCCATAGGGAGAGTTGGTATGTAAATGTATCCTTCTGTTTCTTTTCATAGTTACTAAATAACTCTCTGAACATTATATGAATTACCTTGTATACTTTTCCTAGCTTTCTGTCCCACTCTATATGGACAGCTCTATTTCTTGTTAAAATACATATACAGTAACATTCTAGTTTTTACAAGCACATGCTTTTATCAGCTCTAGATGCACTAAAAAGATGAAACGTCTAGTGTAAGCTCAGGACTGGTACCACCACTGTGATGGTCATTTCACATAATGCCATTCTGAGACGTGCTGTCTGATTTTATACATTTGGCCTATAGAATATATGTAGTTTTAAAAGCAACATTGTTCATCCTCAGGTATACTCTGGATCTCTTTGAAGTTCATACCACAAACCATCCATCACTACCTTCCTTCCTCTATCTTTTCTCATTACTGCCTCCACCTGAACTTCTAGACACCTGGTGTTTGACTCATAGCCTCTTTTTACCATGCACTCTGCCACAGCCTGCCAAAGCATTCTTTGGATAAGAGCTAGGCAAAAATCGTGACTCAGGCTCAGTTTAGGGCTCAGAGGAACTTTGATTGAAACAATAACAAAATTTGTAAAACCCCGAACCAAGCAGTACAGAAACGAGTTTACAAAGACAGGCGAAATGACCTGGGTACCTGATGCAGGGATTGAGAAAACTTCCAGGTCAGAGGCATGGCAGCCCTGAATTGGCTGGTTTGTAGGCTGCTTGGCTGAAGGAAAGAGCAAGTCAGCACTTGCTCTGCCCCGGGGAAGGCTCGGTGGGCACTGAGGTGTTTTATTACACAGTATATAAGCAGGACAGCAGTAGCCATGGCTTACCAGTGCATCCCATGTGACAGCCACTTCCTTTCTGAATTGAACAACAGCTAAGAAAAGTACAGCTTGAGATTCTCCTCTCACTCATGTTCTATTTTCCTTAGTCCTAGCCAGAGATCTTCCATTCAGATGCCTCAGTGCAAACTGGACTCCTCTTTTCCACAGCTGCAGCCTGATTGAGAAGAATTCAGTTCCATTGGCACCTCCAAACATGAATTAATGTAACACCAATATCCCCTGGGTCCAAATTTTGCAAAGGTTAATAAAATACACAAGGACCTTGATGTATCAACCAAACACCCTAAACATTGAGAATTAAATGCAAATTGACTTATTCCAAGCTGGAAAACATCATATATACAACTTAGACCCACACTGCTATTGTCAGTCATGCTACTGGAAGAAGGAGATCATCTAACTGGCCAAAAAACCAAATCTTTTATGGTTCACCTTATTAAAATACCAGCAAATCTAGGGCACTTATACCAAATCCCTTAGACCTGTGAAGAGCCAATGATTTGGAATTCCCACTCACTGCATGATTAGGATTGCCTTTCTGTAGACATGTTTTGTTTTTTTTGCTTTTTTTTTGTTTGTTTTTTGTTTTGTTTTGTTTTTCTGGTTTTTGTCTGTTTTTGTTTTTTGAGATGGAGTCTCTATCTGTCACTGAGGCTGGAGTGCAGTGGCACGATCTCAGCTCACTGCAACCTCTACCTCCTGGGTTTAAGCAATTCTCCTGTCTCAGGCTCCTGAGTAGCTGGGATTACAGGCTCCCATCACCACACCCAGCTAATTTTTGTATTTTTGGTAGAGATGAAGTTTCACCATGTTGGCCAGGCTGGTCTGGAACTCCTGACTTCAGGTGATCCACCCGCCTTGGCCTCCCAAAGTGCTGGGATTACAGGCGTGAGCCACCCGTGCCCAGCCAACATTGTTTTAATCCATTTCATGTTTTGTACCGAATAATAGGCATCTCATTGTATTTTGTATCTCAGCCATTGGCCTATGCCCCTGATGCTCTCCCTCAGTAAATCAGTCTGGCTACTGTTACCAAAGTGACATAATTATTTAACATTCTCAACCTCTGTCTCAAGTGCTAGAAGTTTGGACTGTAAAGTTCCACATCTGAATCATGCATATTCCTATAGGCTCTAACTATTCCTGTTAGGATTTCCTGCCTCAAAATCTGGAATTTCAGCTTGTGCAGCTCTTCTGCAAAATATGTTCTACAAAAATACCTGTAGCATTTCTACACACTGCCTGAAAGATTTGAAGACTTTATAGACCACCCTGAGGTCCCTGAATGTTGGCGGAGAGAGAAATATCTTCCAGGCTTAGTGTTCTCCTTCCCAATTTACTTTATTACTTTGGAGTCCTGTATTCTCTGGTTACTCTTTTGATAATGTCACAGTTCACAAAAATATAATCAGTTTGGAGAAATTTGGGTTGAAAACAACAATCAATCAGCTTTGCTGTTCAAATGTTTCTTATCTAGCCACTTGCTGTTCAACTTTTCAGTCTATTTGCTGTTTGTGGGAAGCAGAATTCTAAGACAGCTCACAAAATTCTCAGCCCCTTGTATATGCACATTGTGTTCTAATTATTCAATGAAACACTAATTGAGGTGTTGCTGTTGAAAAGATCTTGCAGATGCAATTAGTTCCAAAATCCATTGACCTTCAGATAGGGAAATATCTGGGCAGGCCTGACCTAATCACATGAGCCCTTTAAATGTGGGTTCAGGGGTCAGAAGAGAGGGAGAGAGAGAGAGAGAGAGAAGTCAGAGATTTGAGGTGTGATGAAGAATTAATAATGACTTTGGGCCAGGTGTGGTGGCTCATGCCTATAATCCCAGCACTTTGGGAGGCCGAGGCAGGCAGATTGCTTGAGTCCAGGAGTTCAAGACCAGCCTGGGCAACATGGTGACACCCCGTCTTTACAAAAAATACAAAAATTAGTAGAGTGAGGTGGTGCATGCCTGTAATCCCATCTACTTGGGAGGGTGAGGCAGGAGGACCATTTAAGCCTGTGATGCAGAGATGTCAGTGAGCCAAGATTGTGCCATTGCACTCAGCTTGGGTGGCAGAGTAAAACCCTGTCTCTCTCTCTCTCTCTCTCTCCCTTTCTCTCTCTCTCATACATGCGTACACACACACACACACACACACACACACAACTAACAATGACTTTGGAAATGGAGGGGGCCTCTTGGCAAAGAAGTGCTTAGTTTTTAGGAACAGAAAATATCCCCCAGTTGGCAGCCTGTAAAGAAACGGAACTCTCAGTTCTACAACCACAAGGAATAGATTTCTGCCTCTGGAAAGTGGAGCCTGAGCTTCAGATGAGAACACGGCCTGACCAACACATTGATTTCAGCATGTGGGACCCCAAGCAGAGGACCCAACCAGACCATGTTTGGACTTCTGACCTACAGAACTTTTAGCTAATACATGGATGTTGTTGTAACAGCATTCTGTTGCTACAGAATTCTGTTCAACTATTTCTTACCTATCCATTTATCATGCAAGTTCTATAGAGTTTGCCTTCCAGATTACTTTTTAAGGCTATTGCCCAGAGTTTGAATCCATAATTGAACTTCACATATAGAAGACAGCAGTAGGGTGAGAATGTAAGGAGTATAATGTAAGGAGCATATCTGAGTCCATGGTGTTTCCATATAAGGCCTTATAGCACTTATAATGATCCATCATGACTTCCATTTTAAAGGAGAGAAATCATGACTTTGTCTACTACCCAGATGTTCAATATAAACCAGTTTTTCATTTATCAGATGCATAAGAGCTTTCACTGACAGCTTTGGAATAAACCATATTTCGTTTACAAATTCCATTGTATGTATGTGTGTATACAGTCATATATCACTTAACAATTGGTTCTGAGAAATGTGTCATTGGGTGATTTCATCATTGTGTGAGCATCACAGAGTGTACGTACATAAACCTAGATGATATAGCCTACTTCACACCTGGCTATATAATACACCCTATTGCTCCTAAGCTACAAACCTGTATAGATGTCACTGCATTGAATACTGCAGGCAACAGTAGTACAGTGAGAAGTATTATAATCTTATGAGATCACCGTTATATATGTGCCATATTTTTGACATGTCATTACATGGCATGTGTGTATATATGTGTGTGTGTGTGTGTGTATATATGTGTGTGTATACATATGTGTATATGTGTATAGATTTATGTGTTTTGCAACTTTCCATTATCTTTCTGGGTAAATATTAGTGTTTTTTTTTTTTTTTTTTTTTGAGACAGACTTCCGCTGTTGTCGCCCAGGCTGGAGTGCAGTGGCCGGATCTCAGCTCACTACAAGCTCCGCTTCCCAGGTTTACGCCGTTCTCCTGCCTCAGCCTCCCGAGTAGCTGGGACTACAGGCGCCCGCCACCACGCCCGGCTAGTTTTTTGTATTTTTTAGTAGAGACGGGGTTTCACCGTATTAGCCAGGGTGGTCTCGATCTCCTGACCTCGTGATCCGCCCGTCTCGGCCTCCCAAAGTGCTGGGATTACAGGCTTGAGCCACCGTGCCCGGTAATTTTTACTCTTTTGTAAAAATTAAAAATTATTACCAATGCTATCTTTATGATTCTCAGCACCTAAATATGTCTTCCCTTATCTATATTTTAAGACAGTCTAGCATACATTGAACTATGAGTAAGACATATTATATTTTAGTCAGCAAAATGCTTTGCTCAACATAAAAAAATTATACTTTTTCGGACAAAGTAATATCACTTTCTAGTTTACTAAGTTTTTACACTGATTTTTTGTACTGATTATCACCGTGGTGAGTTGAAAAAAAAAGTCTCTAGTTTTCAGAAATGTCTGAAATAGAGTTACTATAAATACAAATAATCGTCAAATATTTTTTAGATAAAAGGTACTTGGGGAAATAAAAAACGTAAAGATTTTTAAAAATGTGACAGTAGTAAAAACCTTAAAAAAAAAAAAAAAAAAACTTTAACCAGGGTCATGAATTTATTTTGACAAAGCAAATCCACGTCATCAAATTATTAGTTTTCCCAAACCATAGAGATAATAGATTACTACTGAGAACTTTTATATAAGATTAAGCTAAACTGACCTCTTTGTAAATTCCTGTTATCACTTTCAGTTGTAGCTGGCATGAAATGATATATCGTTCCATTTCTGGTGTAATGTTCAAATGTTTGTGGGTGGTTATTATATTTCTATCCACAGTTTCTCTCTCTCAAGTCTATTCTGGGTCATCCTTGTATGCCCATAGGTCCCTAGAGAGGTTTAATCAGTGGATAACATGTTGTGTCCTTGATGACATTTTCCTCCTTGTTTTTCACTATCATAATACACTGGCAAGACGTATTTATTTTTTCATGTACTAGAAAAGAAAACCATTTATTTTTCTTGACTTTTTTGTCTCATTTTTCTCTTTCAATGAACGTTTATGCCTTAAACACTTATATCCTGGGAGTACTAACTCATTCTTGTCTTAATTCTTGAAAATATCAGTTTTCCTTTATGTATCCTCTCACCCACATTGGTATCTAAAATATTTCCTGTTGAGTAGTTTCAACAATAAATGATATTATGTACCAAATTAAAATATTGCTGACTTTTTTCACTATGACTAATTATAACCTGAAATCTACATGTAATACAAAATTATAGTTAATATATCAATTTTAGAAAATAAAATACACAGCTTAAAAAATTCTCAAATGTATGTGTGTGTGTGTATATGTGTGTATACTATGTCTTACTCATAGTTCAAAGCATGCTAGACTGTCTTAAAAATAGATAATGGAAGACATATTAAGGTGCTGACAATCATAAAGATAGTATTTTTAATAATTTTTAATTTTTAAAAAAGAGTAGTTCGGTGAAGACTTGTTGAATGCATTACTGAAACAATATTCCCACCAGAAACAGCCATTGTAAATTTTTTAAAATATTAAGCAATGTATTTTATTCTTGCTTAAGACTAATATTTACCCAGAAAGATAATGGAAAGTTGCAAAACACATAAGAGAAATCTATAATCACTAAAGACATATTATAAACATAGTTTTAAGAAAGGACAGCTGATTAATTCACCCAGGAAATATTTACTTGGGGCAGACTGTATTAATGGCCCTGGTTCAAACTGCAATAAAGTCAACAACAGTAGTCTTAACAAAGGCTATTTTAGCAATAATGAAAATGCTTCACTGAAATTCTTGAAAGGCTATGAAAACTTTAAAGTTCAGCTTTAACAGTGATAAGCAGAGCTATGTATATTCTAAAGTTCAGTTTGATATAGTATTACCTGTGTTGCCAGTGGCAAGTTTCGTATAGATTACATCTCTCCATTCTCTCCACTTTTTTCCCATTTCAACTGCTAAGACATTTGTCCAGGCCACTATCATCTCTTGCCTAGATTAATGTGTCAGTTTCCTCACTCATTCTCTGCCTCCAGCCTTGTGCAGTCACCTCTGTGCCCGCAGCCTCGCACAGTTTCCATGCTACAGACAGTATGAGCTTTCTGAAGTGTTAATCCCTTGCTTATTACCTCATTCTTCCCATTGCTTTTGGAATAAAGTTCACACTCTTAAAACAACATGCAAGACCCCTGGTACCATTTGCGACCTCATATTACTCACTCCATCATGGTCTATGCTGCAGCCATGCTAAGCTGCTTTTTGTTCTCCAAATATGCCATGCTCTTTCTCACCCCTGGAACTGGATAAATATTTTTCTCACTGACCAGAAGTCCACTTTCCTTCTCATCCCCTCTCTTTCTTTCCTATCGCTCCCTTCATGCTTAAAATTAATTGATCCTTGTAGAAATTTTCTTTGATTCTCCTTAACTACTACCCCAAGGTTAAGTGGTCCTCCTGGTTTCTTCTGAGGCATTGCCTTGAATGAATACTCAGTACCTTGAGACCCACCGACCTTATATTCCCAACACCATACACCCAGACTATAGTAGATAATAAATAGGTCAAATTAAATAAATGGTTAAATACATGTATCAGGATGAGACCCTGTACTATTCCCTGTATTATTTTATTTACTTATTTATTTATTTATTTATTTTGAGACAGGATCTTACCTGTCACCAAGGCTGGAGTGAAGTGTTTTAATCATAGCTCCCTACAGCCTTGAACTCCTGGACCCAAGTGATCCTCCCACCTCAGTCTCCTAAGTAGTTAAGACAATAGGTACATGCTACCATACTGGTTACTTTTCAAAAACGTTTTGAAGAAATGAGGGTCTCACTATGTTGCCCAGGCGTCTCTTGAACTCCTGGCCTCAGGCAATCCTCCCACCTTAGCCTCTTAAAATGCATTTATTAAATGATGTGACTGAACTGAAAATATATTTATTCTTTGGTCTGTAGAACCTATCTTTATTATTTCAGTTTAGCAAACAGAGGAGTTCAACATTGAGAAAAATTTAATAAATGGGCTATTTGCAAAGATGTGGGTGAGTTTTAAGGAAATCACCCAGGAATAGTGGGTGAATCTCAGGGATTATTGAATCTCAGGGATTATTGAATATAGAATCTCAGGGATTATTGAAGGGAATTGAAGGGGGGCCCAGAGTTAGTATTCTTAGGACTGAGAAAGGAGGGGGTGGTTTCAGGACCCGGCACTGGTAGCCAGCTATTGAAAGTGCCTTTGGAAGAGCATCTCAGCTCTCTGTCCCATCCCCCAACCGCAACCCTCTCCAACAACTTGGGAAACTGGGAGCCAAGGGAATAAATATCTCTTCTCTTTTCTCTTGTTCTCTGACATCCAATTCCACCATTCCTGTTAGCAAAACCCAACCAGAAGCCAGAAGGCAAGGAAATCTGTGAATAGAGTCCATGCAGATTTGTGCTCCAACAAAGGGCAGGGTGGGGAGGGTACTGTTTGGGTGTGGAGAGGCAAACAGAAAAAAATCATCACAGTGATCTAGTATTTCAAGAATTAGACAACTTTAACAATTTTCAACATTACACCAAGACAAATGCCTAAAAGAAGAGAAACATGTCCTTACACCAACTTGGAACAAGTCTTACAATCAGCATGTTTCAATGAATTAAAATAACCTAATCTTCTTATGAAATGGTTAAAATTACTTTGCGTCATATACTCCTTTCTATGTTCCCAATCTTCTCATTTCTGATAGAAATGTCACATAGTAATGTCATTCATCACCTTTCAAGTCTCCTTTCTTAAAGCCCTTACATGAGGGATAAAAGAAGGTATCTCGGTATTGCAAACTTCATTTAAATTTAGTAGAAGAAACTAGAGATGTTTGAGTTGCCTAGTTTAGTGTGGGTAGAAGGTGAGATTTTGAAAGTCTAGGTGACATCAAAATCGTGAGGTTCAGAGTTGAGTGCGTTTCAGTGAGGTCCAATCTGCACAAATACATTTTAATTATCTTTCCTTTGTTTTTTTTTTTTTTCATTTCTTACCCCCATCATATCTCCTGCAATTTTAAGCCTACAAATTTTCTAATAACTCTAGGATGCATTCTCTCTCCTGAATTATGTTGCCTCCCAGGGTTTTTGGACAGCCCACGATTTTATAACATGATTAAAACAATAACAGCAAAACAGTGAAAAAAAATTCCAAATGCGGTGGAACACAGTCAGCATCTACCGGGCAGTGGGATGAGAGCCTGCTGTGTCCTGTCATCGGGGAACAGTCTGTGGGCCCCACTTTTTGGGTGTGCAGCTCAAGCTGGACCTTTTCTTTAACAAACCTTAAAACCAACCAAGTCTCTGAGATTACTGATGTTTCAAGGTGTAAAAGTCCAAAGAGGTCAACAATTTTAGTGGAAATGCCAATGATAAAAATGGAAAGATATAGTAAGAGATCTTCAATCTGCAGCAGACAACTTTTTAGCCACATGAAAGATCTATTCATCACACATGAAAAGCTCACCAGAATTAATTATAGGACTGATCCTGGATTTCATGATGAACCAATGGTGTGATTTATGATTTTCATTAAAAATGTACACTAGAAACAGAAGAAATTGACTTGCTATATTGTATGTATGTATGTGTGTATGCATAATGCAGGCATAAGGGGACCCACATTATGATTAATAACATAATTATTTACACACACCTAGAGATAGGCCCATATATGGAACATTCTTCAAGGAGAAATTTTTTTGTTTTAAAAGATCTTTAAAAGATGGTAGGTCATGCCTGTAA
This sequence comes from Mandrillus leucophaeus, assembly GCF_000951045.1. NCBI lineage: Eukaryota > Metazoa > Chordata > Mammalia > Primates > Cercopithecidae > Mandrillus > Mandrillus leucophaeus. The sequence continues at coordinate 313,647 of NW_012107709.1, read as the reverse complement.
CCCCAGAACTCTGGGAGGATGAGGTGGGAGGATCACTTGAGTCCAGAGTTCAAGACCAGCCTGGGCAACATAAGGAGACCCTGTCTCTACAAAAATATTAAAATAAAAATTTAGCTGGGCAGGATGACATGCATTTGTAGTTCCAGCTACCCAGGAGGCTGAAGTGGGAGGATCGCTTGAGCCCAGGAGCTTGAGGCTGCAGTAAGCTATGATTGCATCGCTGCATTCCAGCTTAGGTGACAGAGCAAGTTCCTGTCTCAAAAAATCAAAAAATAAAAAATCTATATTAACGCAACTATTGTCTATTGACATCCACTATCAAGATATATAAATCTGACTATCTCTATTTAAAATCTTCTGGAGGCTTCCCCTACACATAAAATGAAGTGTGGATGCCATGTCCTTTCCCAACCACCCTCATAGCTTGGCCCCTTTAACCTCAGCTCAAGGTGTCTCGCCTTGCCACAGTATTTGGCTTCCTTTCTTTTCTTTACGTATGCCAAACTCTCTCACAACTCAGGATCTTCACACGTGCTGATCCTTCTGTCTAAAACACCATTCCCCGGGCTGTTGGCTTAGTTTACTCCTTCTCATCTTTAAGGACTGAGCTCAAACATCACCTTCTTTCTTGATATACTCCCTCAGTATCCTCTCCCCCTATTAACTATTGTAGAACCCTGGTTATTTCCTTCATTAAAATTTTAGTCTTTATTTCTCTTGTTTATTTATTTGTATATTTATTTGGTATTCTTTTCCTGCTAGAATTAATCAACATGAAGGTGATTTTCTTGTTTATGTGGCAATCTTCAAAGGGCACAGTAGACATGGAGAAGCTCAATAAATATTTGTTAAACAAATGAACAAAAGAAATGGCTTCTCATATATATGTACATATATACACACATATATAACATATATGTAATATATGTAATATATAGTACTTAGTGCTTTACATTTTAGCCCATTTCTTTTTTTTTCGGTAGTTACTAACTATGGCTTTTTTTTTTTTTTTTAATTTTTATTTCAATAGGGTATAGGGGGTTCTTGGTTACACGGATAAATTATTAATGGTGATTTCTGAGATTGTAGTGCACCTATCACCTAAGCAGTATATACTGTACCCCAATATGTAGTCTTTTATCCCTCATCCCTCGCTCAACCTTCCCCTTTCCTGAGTCCCCAAAGTCCATTATATCATTCTTGCGCCTTTGCATCCTCATAGCTTAGCTCCCACTTATAAGTGAGAGTATATGATATTTGGTTTTCCATTCCTAAATTACTTCAATAAGAATAATGGCCTCCAGCTCCATCCAAGTTGCTGAAAAACACATTATTCCTTTTTATAACCGAGTAGCATTCCATGGTGTGTTTGTATCACATTTTCTTTATCCACTTGTTGGCTGATGTAGCTCATTTTCTTTTATATTTTAAAGATATACTTTAAAGATATTTTTCTTTTATAAATCTTGAAGACAGCTTAAAAATGCTAGATTATTTGGTCTTTTCCACGGATCTTATTTTAAATTCAATTCTTTTTTTTTTTTTTTTTTTGAGACAAAGTCTCGCTCTGTCGCCCAGGCTGGAGTGCAGTGGCACGATCTCCGCTCACTGCAAGCTCTGCCACCTCCCGGGTTAACGCCATTCTCCTGCCTCAGCCTCCCTAGAAGCTGGGACTACAGTCACCCACCACCACGGCCGGCTAATTTTTTTGTATTTTCAGTAGAGACGGGGTTTCATCGTGTCAGCCAGGATGGTCTCGATCTCCTGACCTCATGATCCGCCCGCCTCGGCCTCCCAAAGTGCTGGGATTACAGGCGTGAGCCACCGCGCCTGGCTAAATTCAATTCTTTTTCTCTTCTTCTTTTTTTCTTTTTGAGACAGGGTCTCACTGTCACCTAAGCTGGAGTGCAGCGGCACAATCATGGCTTACTGCAGCCTTGGCCTCTCAGGCTCAGTAATCCTCCCAACCTCAGCCTCCCAAGTAGCTGACATTACATGTGTGCACCACAATGCCGGGCTAATTTTTGTATTTTTTGTCAGGATGAAGTTTTTCCACGTTGCCGAGGCTGGTCTTGAACTCCTGAGCTCAAGCAATCCACCCACCTTGGCCTCCCAAAGTGCTCTGATTACAGGTGTGAGCCACCACATCAGGCTTACAATTTGAATTTTAAAACAAATGCTTAGCAGAGGCCATGTTTATTTTGCTAAAGTGACAGACTACTTAAGGTATCCATGGTATCTATAAATATTTACTAGTTCTTTTCATCAACAGACATGCTTCAAAATATTCAAGTAAAGTAGGAAGTAATAACAAACACTGAGTTTTTCTTTAAGCTCCCTAACTTGATGCTTTTTCATTGCTCATTAAGGTCACTTCATTGCTGCTTTCTGTTTCATCTTATGTGATATAGTCATTTGTGTATTCAGCACCTGTGATAACTCATTATGGTTAAAAGTAATGCCATTTTGCTGCATTTCATCTGAAAGGTGATTTAAAAGTTTATGGCTAAGGAGTGGTCATTGAACATTCCATTTTCATGCTTTAATTCCTGATATTTACCACATTTACAATAAAGTTGTCAATTGGGGCATATTAGTTTCTAGATTTTTTTCTTTTCCTTTTTTTTTTTTTTTTTTTTTTTTTTTTTTAAGCGAGTTTCGCTCTTGTTGCCCGGGCTGGAGTGCAATGGCATGATCTCGGCTCACTGCAACCTCTGCCTCCCGGGTTCAAGTGATTTTCCTACCTCAGCCCCCCAAGTAGCTGGAATTACAGGCAT
>NW_012107709.1:303583-310820 GCF_000951045.1 Mandrillus leucophaeus | reverse complement strand
GGGTTCAAGTGATTTTCCTACCTCAGCCCCCCAAGTAGCTGGGACTGCAGGGGCATGCCACCACATCCAGCTAATATTTGTATTTTTAGTAGAGACAGGGTTTCACCATGTTGACCAGATGGTCTCAATCTCTTGATCTCCTGATCCGCCCACCTTGGCCTCCCAAAGTGCTGGGATTACAGGCGTGAGCCACAGCGCCCGGCCTGTTTCCAGATTTCTTATGCAATACCTTTGCTTTCCTTCTTGCTACTTCACATTGAAACACATTTTACTTTTCTCTGCTATTAAAATCTTTAGTCAGCATAACCACAGACAAGGGCCAGCTCCTGTTCTGGGAAAAATATCTGCACACCTAACCCAGAAGTATAAACAATGTTCAGAGGTAATAGGTATTTAATTCATTTGCTTTTAGTTGTGGTTGAAAAAAGATAGCACATGAATTCTATAGTTTCTTGGCAAATAATGTAGACGTGATTTAGTACTCCATGAAATGCAGTCGCATGTGTCTAAACAATGGAGATCGGATATTTATGTGCAGGTTTGTTAAACGGTCCCTCCAATCAAGATGAAAAAGAAAGCTTGAAGGATGTATCAACTGTGACATGGTGAAAGCTTATAAAATTTGTGACCCAACATCAAAAATTAGACTGTATCACAATGTAACTGCAATAGAAGAGTTTCCATGTATGGAGATTTTTTACAAAATAAGGTTGATACTTGAAAATCAAGAATTAAAGTGCCCAGAACAATGGCTAGCTGCTACATAGAATATGAGGCAACAAGATAGAAGAAGAAAGGAGACTTATCAATGTAATAGTGATGTCACTTCATTGAGCTATTTTAATTAATTCAAAAATTAATTCATAAATGCCTAAATCTAGGATTTCCCATAAACTGAAATATGAAAACGTTCTAAGGTAATTGCATTAGGACACATTCCTCCTTGGAAATTTTATTCTTAAGTGTTACCGTGTGTATTAAGAAATGTATTGAAGAATAGACTTTAGCAAGAGATTGTGTCTTGAACTTACTTTTTTTTACCTTATTAACTAAGGTTCAGGTTATATTCACAATTATAAGCCAGAAATAGCATCTTTGTTTTCCCTCTAAAATCAGGTGGCTTTTCAAGTTCTAAATCCCACTGTCATTACCCCTCACAAGTACAAGATGTAAATATCTAATAGACACTTGCCTTCTTTTCTAACTGTTAGGAGAGGATCTTAAAAAATTTTATTACAAGGGGAAAAAAAGGTTTTTAAATAGACCAACTATCCAAATGTTATTTAGAATAGCTATATGTAGACATAGATTCAGATGTAAATAACTAGCTAAATAAAAACATAAGCTTAATGATACTAAGCTGAATTGGTTTCATTTTCAACTCACTTTAAGTATTATCATTAGAAATAATATTTGTAGCACACTGCTAATATTATACTTATGATGCTACTGAGTACAAATTTTCTTTTACAGTAATTTTTCATCATATGTATTAGTCTTCAAAAATCATTATTTACCTTTATTTGAACAAAAAAAAAATCCTTTAAGGACAACACACTTTGAACAATAAACAAAATCCCTTCCCTCAAAAAGGCTAAGTCAGTCACTACGCTCTGTGTCCCCCTGGGGTGAAATGATATTAGATTTGGTGAGGTGAGCTGTATATCACAAGTACTCCCAGTGCTGGAAGAGGAAATATTTCATTGCATGGAGTGGGGGATGGATTTAGAATTACTCTGTGCCCTCAAATGCTATATTTTATCTTAGGATACATCATTGACATATTCTCTATTTCATCAAATTTCTTACCAGCTTGCCTGTTACCTGCATTCTCTCTTCCAAGTACACGTACACACACACACACACGCGCACACAAACGTGCACACGCACATCATTGATAGAAATCACAAAGCCATTTTTTCTTTTTCCTTTTATTCACTCCCAGCAGATCTTTCTTTTTCCTGTAAGCTTACCACTTCTAAATTTAATGATATGGGTTTTGAGTTTATTATTTAAAGGAATCACATCTTGCTAATTTTTGTATACAAGACACCGGCACATAGTGTCTATACTGACTAAACAGGCCAAGCTTTGTGAGTTAATTAATAAAATATTTGGTAGAAAAGATCCATCAGTATCTTATCCCTTGACATGACAATGTCAAAACATACAGGATGGAAAGCATCTCATTCATTCAGACCATTTCAAATCAATTTTATTTTGACCTAGGGTCTTGAAATAATATATCATTATCTTTGACTGGCCATATCAAAAACTGAACCCAGTTGGAAAATATTTATATGTCCAAATATTGGTTTAGAGGAAAGTATAGCATTTTTTTGGTAAATTGTTCACACAGAATTTTCCCTATTCCAACCACCTATCAAAAACCATCAAAGATGTAAAATATAATTTCTTTCTACAGAAGAACATTTATATTTCCACATTTTATCTATTTCCAATTTAGGTTTTGCTATATACACACATTATCTTATAAAAATTGTTATAAGACTTCATTGTTTAGGACTTAAAAGTAACTATTAGGAAAGGTTTTATCTTACATTGTTTCAAAAGGAAATTTATACTTGCTTAGTTTAAGAAATTACGTGCATAACTTCCCAAGCGACTTGGATTTTCCTAAAATAACTGAAAGCATTTCTTATTCAATCAACCAATCAATATATATTTATTGACCTGCTCTTTTTACCAAGACTATTAGGTGCTGACTGTTCTAAGTTGTTTGACCTTGAATTATTGCTTTACTGGGGCAGCTGATATATAATAATAATGGCAACACATCTTGTTTCAATTTTATTACTTATAATTATCTCTTAGTTTTTCTGTTTGATCAGTAATATTTTTCTGAATTTATAATTCTTTAGGAGTCATAGTTCTTCCTCATTTATTACTAAGTGTATGCTCTTTCCATAAGGCATTTTCCCCTTTGCATTCTGCTTTTTCTTCCCAATATTCTTCTGAACACTTAATTTGTGCTTTAGTTATAGATATTTGGTCCTCGATTTGTTCTTGATTTTTAAGAAAACAATACCTTCCTTAAAAAATGTTAAAGACAGAATCAAATCTTTTTTTAATTATGTCTTCCTCACATAATAATTTTGATCTACCCCAAATTATAAAATTTGCTATCCTCATGCTATGGCAGGAGGTAAATCATTATGTTTCCAGATCTCTCCTTGACTGGAAAATCTTAATGCTTTCTCCTTTCTTCTATTTATTCTTGATGTTACAATGATTTCTTCTTAAATTTCAGAAAGGAATTTCTACTTTGTACAATACCACATTCTGTATCCTATAGATCGACTTCTGGTAATCAGGCCTTTGTTTCTCCCTTGTATTCACATTTTTTTGGTTGTCAATTTCTTCTACTGAAGCAAAGTCTGCATCAGCCTTTTATTTCCTGATTAGAATTCACTTTAAATGTCACTACACAGATAAATCAATATGTGAAGGTGAAAATGACTTGAAGAGCTTTGTCAAGGTAAGTGTTCTTTATCAGACATCATGGGAGTTTTGAAACCAGAAGGATCCTTAGGGCTTATGGAGTTCAATGACCTCATGGACTGCAGATGAGGAAACTGAGCCCAGGAAGAGAAGACTTGCCCAACTTAACGTGAACAAATCCTGTTCTCCAAGACTCTATTTCATAGCACTAATGGAAGCTTTCTAAAAGTGATTTTAAATTTTTAATAGTTGTTTGTTTGTTTTTTTTTTTTCCCAGAAATATCTGGATATAGTGGATTTTATCTTCTCTTTCAAGAGTTCTGTCACTCTTTTCTTCTGGTTCAGTGGGCTAGCTTGTGTTCACTTGACCATGAATCAGCATAAATCACATTCTATCATTTTTTTCTAGTTTTATTCCTATGCTGCAGAATAAAAGCAAGATAAGATAAAAGGAAACTACTGTAGCTACTGGCTATCCTCTATTGTCTTGTGTAAAAATATCTCTTCCCAGATAAACATATCCCTGCTTTCCCTGAAAAAATAGTTGGAGTCATAAATAAGAAGGTTTACAGGTATTTGCAACACCCACATGACCTGGCACATTGTGCTAAATGCATTTCTGCTGAATTTTGACTTTGGCCATTCATTAAGCCAAGTCATCATTAACACCTGCATGATTAAAGCAAAGTGTAAACTCAAAAATAGCAAGAAGTATCCCTTAGCAGTGTCATGCTGATACCTTAAATTAGTTTTTTTGTTTTGTTTTGTTTTGTTTTTTGGTACATAAGGAAACCAGGAAAATATCCTTTCCTACTCTTTTCCTACCTCTCTACCTCAGGTCACCTTACACACATTTTTCATCTCTGTGAGCAGCTCGCTGAAGTCGTTCTTTATACTACTAGTTACACTTTCAAAGTTAAGTTTAACTTTGTCGTTGTGCTTAGCATAACGGTATCAGCATTGTATGTCTTGTCCAAATAAACCTGAGAATGATGACATCTTCCTTCTATAAAGGCACTCTTGCTATTGAATATACCTTGAGTTTTGATGCAGAAACCACGTTGATGGACCATGACAAAGGAACAATGATCCATAAGCTTCACACTTGCCCAGAAGCAGTCAACAGTTAAACATTTTAAGAAATTGAAAGAACTAAACAAAATTAATAGACTGGAGAGTTTAGAAACATGCTGTGAATCAGTGTCTTAGAAACAATTCACTGTGTAAAATTAAATTAGTTTAACTCCAAAATTAAAAGGTAATATTTTCACATAGCAATATAACTTCCAATCAAATGGCATGAGAAGATGCATCTTAGACTGGTGCTTAGTATACATTTTAGGTAATTTGTTGTTCCTTTATTCATCAACATTGGATATTAATAAAATTCAATTTTCTATAATAGTAATTCTTCAACTTTTTAAAATCAGTTTTAAACAGAGGTCTAGGAATGAAAGACAGCCACAGTTATAAGTATTTGATTTGCTGTGATAGATAAGTGAATAAAATAGATTCTAAAGACTGGAAAACCCCATAATGGACTAGCAATGTCTAGTAGCTCATCAATCAAGCAAATTCAATAAGTTGACCTGATCATGCCCATTTCCCCCGTTAACTACTAAAACTTTTCAATTTATGCTCATTTTGAGCATAGAACTATATTCAAATACAGTTCTAATGATATTCTTGCTCAACTTCTGAGAAGGCACAGGCCACAAAATTTGCATGTCTTGCAACAGGCAAGAAGTAGAGTTCACGTATTGTGAGGTTGGCCTGAATTTCCTCACTGCTGTGATATCATGGATAGTACCAACTCCAAGAATTCACAGAACATGGATGGATACACAGGGAACCAAACCAAGAGCGAATAAGTTAAATGGTTAGTCATTCAAGGAGCACTCATCAGTTGCCTACTAGGCATGTGTCAGTTAAATACAACTCAAGGAACACTAGCGTGTTTCTTTAGAAGTTCAACTCAAGAAACATTCTATTGGAGAATGAGGATCTGTCCTATATGAAGGATATGTCCTATATGGGTTAAAAGTTAATAAATCAGCAAGTTGTATTACAATGGTTTGCTTTTGTGGAATGATTTGTTTACTTTTTTTTATTTTCCAAATTTTCAATAATGTGTTTATATGGCATTCATAACCTTAAAACTCCTTTACAATTAAGCTGAAATAAAAAGAAATCTGCAAAACAGAACAAAAAAAACCCAGCAAATATACAAATTTAAAAAATTACACTCTTATTTCTATTCAAGTCCTTTGCCCATTTGTATCAGGTTATTTGACTTTTTGTTGTTGAGTTGTAGGAGCTCTTTATATATTCTGGATATTAATCATATCAGAGATCTAACATTGTCAAACTCATACAAGCAAAAAGTAGAATGGTAATTACCAAGTGCTAGAGGGGAGAGGGAAAAGGGGAGCTGTTTGATGGATAAAGTTTCAAGTTTGTAAGATGAAGAAATTCTGAAGATCTATTTTACGACATGTGAATGTATGTTAACACTACTGAACTGTACATTAAAAATGGTAAAAATGTGTTTTTTTCCTAATTTTTAAAAATGCATGAAAATAAAACACTTGTGACAGAATAATAAAATCGGGCTCTGTTCAAAAAGAAACCAGCATCAGGCAAACAAGTTCTATAATGGTAATTCTTCAAAGAACCAAAGTTCACTACTACCAGATGTGTTATTCCTAAACCATTAATAAGAATAAGACCTACTAGAAATACATAAGGCTAATATTTCAGTTTCAGCAAAAAAAACAACAAAATTCTAATGTCGCAATAACTAGGTTTAACTAGTTTTTTCTTAAAAAATCTAAAAAAAAGATTTTTTTAGAAATCTAAAAAAAAAGTTGAGATTTTCTTTGTGAATTTATAGAAATCATCTGAATGCAAAATAAGCAAACAAGGGTTCATTTATTTTTATTTGTCCTAGTTTGGTCATTTGTTGCTAGCATAATATTTAGGACTAATTTTTAAACCTTAATGAACCATTTTTATTTTTTCTTTTCTCTCTCTCTCTCTTTCTTTCAAGGCAAGGTCTTGCTCTGTTACCCAGGCTGGAGTGCAGTGTCAGGATCAGAGCTCACTGCAGCCTTTTACTCCTAGCTTCAAGTGATCCTCCCGCCTGGGCCTCCCAAAGCCTGGTGTTTCCTTTAATGATTTAAAAATGTTACTCTAGTGTTTGGTCTTTGCAAAGCCCTTTAAAACCGCCAACTTCAGCTTGTCCGATTTTGAAATCTCAGCCTGGCTCAGGCTGAGAAATCTCCTAGGTCTTGAACATTGTAAATGGGTCCTAGGCTCATTTTGAGGGAGCCCTGGTTTACACAAACCTGCTGCTGAACTTAGCCGTACTTACAACAAGCACTTTATTGATATATTATAATTGATGTATTAAACAAACATCACCTCCGGTCTGTAAAGCAAAACACATTCTGACTTTGGAGTTGATGTTTGCGACAGCCTTCTAACCTACAGATGTACCCCTCAGGACTGCGTTTCTAGAAAAGCTAGGAGAAGACCCCAGGGCAGGGGAGAGGAGAGGGCAAATTGAGAAAGAACTGCGAGGGTAATCACTTCCTCCACTGGGCATGGGGTGGCACCTGAGCCCTGGGACGCGGGGCTAGGAGGGAGGGTGAGTCGCCAGCGGAGGCGAGGCCAGAAAGTCAGAGGAAAGAGGGGACGACAGAGCCACAAAGGCAGAGCAGGAGAAGGCAGGGCGGGCAGCGGGCGCGAGGGAGAGAAAAAGAGGGGGGCGGAG
>NW_012107709.1:288933-302629 GCF_000951045.1 Mandrillus leucophaeus | reverse complement strand
CTGCAAGTGGCTTGGGGAGAGAAGGAATGGTGTGTTTGTTTCTGCTGCTGTTACTTTCACAGGGTTACCTGCTGCCTCTTCTGCCCCGTTTGAACATCCTGCCTATCAGCATGTTTCTGTTAGAAGGTGTTATGGTTGATGCCTGTCAGGAGTTATTTCCAACTAAGTTTACAGGTGCTAAGTCTAGAGCTGCAGGCCTTCCTTCTTTCTCTCTCTGCGGTCCACCCCCAGCTCCCTCCCACAAACAAACTGTGCCTGAATAATTCCCAGCGTTTTGAAAGCGATGGCAAGTGAATAATATACAATGTGTGTGTGACTTTTTTCTCCCTATGATGCTATCAGATTCAAATCAAAACGCCGTGGATGCTTAATAGGACTCCGTTTTCGCAGTTTTTCTGATAATTGAGAGTATTACCAATGTTTATTTTTCTTCGCTTTAACCTCAGAATTGCATTAATTGTATAATTTTATTTACATTATTATTCCTCTCTGTTTGAAGGCCGTGGGCCTCTTTTCAACTCATATATACTCACCCAAATGCAGTGTGACCATATTTAGTATTTGTCTTCTGATTCAGTTGCCGGGCACCTGCTAATTGCAGTACCTAATCATAACACCATATGCCTGCCAACCAACGTGAGGATAAGGTGAATGCTATTGTTTTTCATGGGCAAGAGCACCCTGAACTACCACTTTTTATTATTGCTCAAAGGGTTTAAGAGCTTGAATCAAAGTGAATCAAATTTACAAAGCAATATTACAATTCTACACCATACGATCAAACAGAATATGATTCCTAGGCACTTACAGTTGACTAGTAATTGAGGAAAAATTAAAATCCTCTCATCGTATGGAAAACATTAGGATTGCACATAGTCAGTAAGAAATAGCACACACTAAATGCCCCCAGAAAATGGGAAGAATGTTCCTCCTATCTCATTTGGTTTTTATCTCCTTCATTACAGTACCGTCCTCCAGAAAATAAGCACCTTGCATATAGATGTTGGTATGTACTAACTAAACATCATATTTTTTAATACAGAGGCTTGGTGATAGTCCAAAACCATAAATGTTTTAAATCATTACCAACCATCTGTTCTCTCCCACTCACTTACAGCACAATGTTTTATTTTCACAGGTATCAAAACGTACTTACTCATTTCATACATTCCCATGACTATCCTGAAAGCTGTAATGGTATCCAGTGTTGACCCAAGTTCAGTAACTGTTGTGTTTGGCTTATTACACCATAAGCTCTGGTTCTTTTATTTTCAGTGAAAGAAGACATTCTAAAAGTTTCAAAGCACTTGGCCAAGGCTGGTGTATACTGCAGTAAAAATCTGATTGCTTCCCCCCACCCCAACCTTTTTGTTACCAGAGAGAAGCTGGAAATTAGTGCAGCTGCAGGGTCCTCCTGATGACCTTCTTTTCCTTTCTTCCTGGTCACAAGGGTAGCATTTGATGCTCTGAAGCAGGGCATTAAACAGCCCCGTGACTTGAGAAACCTTGTGTGGTTTCCAGGAAAGTGTAACATCTTCCAAGGAAGAATTCACAAAATAAGAGACTAACTTACTTTTACAAACTCCAAATTCAGTAAACCTAAGAAATACACATTGTTTCCCACATCAATATTGCATATGAATAGCATAGGAGGTGAGATAGGTAATGAATAACATGTTTACCTGTACAGTGTTCTTTATATTTGAATTTGGGAATCTGGATGAGTTGGGATGTAATCAGCAGATAGATTCACACTCTGTTTTGTTGGTGTCATCAATAAAGCAAGATTTGAGATATTCAGTTCCCTATCCAAGAAAGACTTCCCATTTAAGGGTGTTTGCTCTCATTAGAACTTCAATATTAGGGTATTTTATCATTCAAAATTTAGTTACATCGTAAATCCTTTGTTCCTTTAGCATAGCCAGCACATTAGGAAAATTCTTTTCACTCAAACACAGGCGCAATGTCCCAAAGCATTTTCGTATTTTTTGAGGAAAAAGATAGTGATGATTTCACACTTTGTAAATAATTGATATGTACTTGAAGATTATCAGGAACCAAGAAAAAGTGGGGCATTATCACCGGCTACACTGTTCTATACTGCTCTTTGCCTTGAAAGCGTTAAGATTCTCCTAACTTAGAAGAATGGCTTTCGACAGAATAAACCCAAACTACAGATAATTTTGAAACTAAAGTTGCCTTTAAAAATATAGTCTAATTAAAACCTTTGGATATTACATAAGAACATGTTACATCTTATTTTTCTGTACACTAAAAATGAATTATTGAGGAGAAACAGTTTTACCATGTATAGTAAGTACTCTGAATTATTCATGTTAATGAGAGAAGTAGAGGCAAAGATAATGTAAAATCATGGTTATTTAAAAAGTCATTTGTGTTTGTCTTTGGAATGTATTGCATGTTTGGTTTAAAAAAGATTTGCATTGTTATTGTGGGCAAGTTGCCTTTCTAATTATTTTCTTGCGTTTAGGTTAATTTTTAAATGCGCTTTCATATCTCAAACACCAAAACCCATTTGTGGGGAGGTGGGGAAAATGGGCAGACTGCCCAGAAATGAGCTGGGTGGCAGAAGTAAGCAAACCTGGTATATGAAAACTTTGCAGGAGTTTATATGTCATTCAAATAAAGATACTAAAGACTTGATTGTATACCTGTTTAATGAATATGTGTTAAGGATTAGATATGTTCCTAGCAAAAATAAAAGTCTTATAGACAAAGTTTGAGAAATTCAATCCCACTTTACGTGTAACAGGTGGTCAATATTTTTTAAAAAGTGATAATGGTTTCTCCTGAAAGCCAAATAAGAATGTATTAATGTATGCATCTTACTATTAATGCACTGCATTTTTAAGTGTTTTCCTAAAGCATACGTATGTGTTTGGCGTTAAATGGCATTCCTAGGCCTTATATATTAATATGTCCTTTCCAAGAGAAGGAATAGCAAGAAGCCATCTAAATAAGAGGTATGGTGCATTTGATCTTTGTACCTATGCTCCAAATCAAAAACACATTTCATCAAAGAGAACCTCTCAATTATTGTTACAGTGGACCAAGCTAGATAAAATAGTTGAAGTTCAGCAAGACTGCCAATTTAACAGACTTCTATTGTGTTTTTCAAAAGCTCTAGGGCAAAATTGGTTGTAAATAAGTTACTTGAGCGAGAAGCTGATTCATACCATAGCATTAAACATCTTATTTATAGTCACTTTTTAGTTGGACATAGATTTTGTTGAATTGTTAGTTCTGTGGACTGTTAGAATTTAGAAAACCTCTGTGTGGAAGGTTGGAACTGCCAAAAATATATGACGGGAAAAGCAGATAAGATCATTTTTATTTCAGATATTCACAGCCAAACTGTAACTTTTACAAAAGTAAGGAGAATGGTGATAGAAAAGTAGATGTACCCTTCAGAATAGACTGTGTTCTCATCATAAATGTGCTCACTACATAAAGTGTAGGGATGCTTTTTTTTAAGGAAACATTTTCATTTTTTATAAGGCATGGCATTTTTTAAAGACTTGACTAGACTGAATATTTTAAAAGAAATATTGTAGTTGGAAATATAATTGAGACCCACAGGATACATTTTATATACATTTATTAAAGGAATCCGTTTCTTCTTATCAGTGCCTAAGTCTTAGGATCAAGATTATGCATTTTTTAATAGAGCTGGAAAGAACCTTAAAAGTAATTTATTCCTGTGTCCTCATTTTACAGTTGCAGAAATAATGGGGACCTACAGTGATCATGATGAACTGCTAAAGGTCACACTGGCAGTGGCAGAGCAGAAACTAGAAACCTGGTCTCCTGACTCCTCATCTAGCTACCTCTTAGAAAGTTAGATTAGTTAGGTAGGGGAGTTAACTCTTTCTGGCCATCACGGTATCAACTAATACGTGATAGTCATGGAATGAAGCAGTACAGAGGTAAATGTAGAAGGCTTGTGATTTGCTGTCTTCTCTTATACACTGAGTCGCCATCATGGACGAGACTTTGATCCTTGACTCTCTAAGACTCTGTCCTCTTTTTTAAAAACAAATATTTTGTTACTCCCTTAATATCCTCAAAAGCCATTTATAAATAATTACAGAATATAGTTGTAATTTTTAAAAGCTAATAAAAGTAATGTGTAATAACATGTGTATTTCACTACTAATGCTTGGGGATAACTTTACTAGACATAGTAAAGTCAGCGCTTGTATGAATATATGATGAATAAGTTTGAATTTAAGACAAATAAAACAGCAGAAGACATCCTGTGCAAGAAGTGCACGAAAGTGAAAGAATGAGGGATAGACTTAAACTAGTGTTGAGGTACTAACAACCTAGACTTATTTGCATGTGAAAACCAGAAGAAGGAAGTTAATGGTATAGCGAAAATTTGCCAAGTCAAATGTAGACCCTTGGAGTGGAGAAAATTTTAAAGTATGATATTTTGCAAATGAGAGAGTAAATACCATTGATATGCTCCACTAAAATCCCAAAATTACTTTCTGGAACATTTTTATGTTGTTACTAGTGTGAATTCTATTTCAGGAGATGCAGGTTACTCACTGTATTGTCAATAAGTAAAATATTTCGAGAATAAAAATTACTGATTTGGTGCTGAGTTGGTCTTAAGTTTAATTTCTATCAACATTATAGTCTATCAATTCTAGAGTCAGAAGATAGAGTACATGAAATAATTAAACTATTATTATAAATTGCTTGGCTTTTGGTGGGAATGTAAATAAAATTCTTAATTATAATTATGTACCAGATTCTACAGTTTGATATTCATAACATTTAGTTCAATAGGACGCATAAACTTTATATGGAATATTTTTAGAAAAACTCATCATTAAATTGGACTGCCTCCCCCTATATACACTAAAAGCCAATAGCACACCACCACTACCACCACCAATAATTTGTGACAACCCTGAACGTACCCAGTCCTACCTAAAATATTTTGTAGGGGTGTTACTTGCCACTATGAGAACCATAGAGCTAGATAACCAAGATTTTTATGTAGGCATGGATTATTTTTCGTGCCCCTACCTATCTATCTTTACTTCTTTTAAGTAGGACCATCCCATTTGTTCACTGATCCCCTGGCTCTAATGGACCAGAACCATAGACTTCACTGCCCTCAAGCAGGTCATGTTCTAATCTTTTTCTGTCACTATCACCTTTATAAAAATTCACTTATTCTGATCCTTGTTTCTCTTAGGAATCTATCTTTTCTGGGTGACAGTAAGTGGTGAGCAACTGCAGTACATGCTGGATAATATTTAGTTGTCTTAGGCCTTAACTTTGCTTAAATGTATATCTCCATAAAGCACTGAAAGTTTTCATATATATATGTATACACACACATATGTATATACACACATATATACATGTATATATAGAGAGACGGACATCACACACGTATGCATGTATGTATATGTATATATGTGCATATTTATGAAAGCATATCTGTATACACACATAATTTTAGGCTTTGAGAAAACAGGAAAGGAGATATTAAGATTTATATTTTTAATGCCCTTCAAACATGCTTATGCACAAAAGAACTGCACTAGTCCAATACTGGAAGTTATACCACAAAACATCGTGCTATGAAGTATGCTTATAGTAAAAGCCCAAAAGCTATTACCAACCCAAATAAACTGCTGTATTAGAATTTCGTTATATTGTTTGTGATAGATGCATCCTGTGCTACTATATTAGAAGTTGAGGGGAAGGGGTGTGGTCAGTTTTGTCTGTTTCGGAGGTGTGTAATCTTACAGAAGTAAGAAAGTAAGAAGTCTACTGGACTGTAACTTATGATCTGCTCTTGAAAATGCAGAGTTAATATAAAATGTCATTTGAGTATTAGCTATACCATCTTGAATTTATCAAATTGTGAGATATTTTTTCTTAGATTACTTCCCAGTCAGGGTGCACCTTACATGTTTTTAGGTCGTTGTATATCTTATTCTTTTTAAAGAAGGAAGCTTTTTAATGTAAGCGCAGCACTTGAGATAGAAGTCAATAATATGTGTGTGTGTGGTGTGTATGTGTGTGAATAACCAATTGCTTTGACACAATCACAAAATTCTCTGCATAGAAGGGCATGTTTTACCTAATCAAGAGAGGCAGCTTTCCCTACAAAGAGGATGCAGCAATTGTACAGAACACAATTTGATCTGTGATTGTTTTCTGTGTATTGTTCATTCTTACTGAAAGCTTCTTGGTCTATTGAATTGCCCAACATTCAACCTCAGACTGACCCCTAACTTTATTTGGTCTGCTTTTGTTACAATTTCTAATGTGAGTATAGTGGTGCAATGGGGATTCAGAGAAGATGAAATTGAGGTTGTTGGATTTGGGAGGCGATAAGGAAAATAAGGTGTTTCTTTCATTTGAACAGCACGAAGATCTATATGGGCAGTGAAATTTTATTGGAATATCTGCCTTTTACTCTGTTTTTTATTTTTGTATGGAATAGAGGGAAAGATTGTGAAAGTAAAACACTCCTTCCTCTTTGTACTGTTAACTCTGCTATACAAGAGAAAACCTTCTTTGTCGGAATAAACATATATGACACATTCCAGTCCCATTGTTCAGAGAGCCTCCTTTTACTATAGTGCTTCAATGCTACCCTAAACTGAACTCTATAACACTAAAGAATATGGTTAAGAAAAGGAAAAATATACCCAGCTAATGTGGTAAAATTCAGAAGCCTCTGTTAGATATATGTGAAAATGGGAAAACCAAATAAGACAACACTGTTGATTCAAATGAAGAATGTGACACTTGTCCATTAATTTCAGTACCAAGAAGCCTAAAATTCCACTTAGTTTTGTGGTCATTTCTATTGCTTTCTTTTTTTTTTTTTTCTTTTCACAGATGGAATTAAAGTGGTGACCTATAGGTCCTGCTTACTTTAAGCAAATACAGTCTGTAAGGATTTAGATAAAATAATGATTATATACTTTAATGAATACATTTTAAAATTATATCGGCATAGTTTTAAAGAAATGATCATCTAAATTAATTTAGTTTTTTTACAGGATTCTTTGACAGTAGATTAGAAGGAGGGTAATTTTTCCCCTAAAACATCGATTTCTCAAGTTATTTAAAAAAATGCTTAGGTGTTAGTGACATTTTTTGGACAAAAAGCAGTGACTATCAACACCCTTTTACCTTCTAACATTTGTACTCTATTTTCAATTAGGAATTTTTATTATCAGAGAATGAGATTTTATTACTCCAGCAGGGCTGGCATTCAGCTGGATGCACTGGTATAGTCTTACTGGTTATTTGTAGCTGGAGTCCAAATTGTGCTGATTGTTAAATAATTTAAATACTAATCCTCCTCTTGCATGATCACTTTTGTAACTTCAGCCTATAAATACACCACTTGCTACTTGCTAAAAGTCTAGCAAATTCATTTTTTCAGATTTTGCAGATCAGGGAATTAGAACAGCATTTAGAATAGAAATGAATTTAAAAATCACTGAAATCCCAGGTGCCAAAGCTTGTTCATCTAATACCTCAGACCTTTAATTCACCTTGGAGTTTCTCAACATACGTATACCAAGTACTATCCGGTAAGAATGCCTTGAGATTACTGATATATATTTAATGCAGAGCACTCTATAAAACATAATCACAGCTCAGAAAGTCCCTCTACATTGCCCACTTGTAGATACAGCTCATATATCTGGCATTTCTTCTCGTCTATCTTAAAGAAACATCAAATGAAACATGTCAAAATCAAACTCCTGGTCTCTGTTCATCTCACCTCAAAGGAGCAGGGTTCCCATAGTCCAATCTGGTTTTAATCTTGACATTACTTCTCCTTCAATTCCATTACCAAGGCTTTGATTGTGACTTCCAAAATTAATTACAAAAATCTACCTCTGCCATCACACAAGTGTAAGGTTTCATCATCCTTTGTGTAGAAAACAACAATGTCTCCATGACTGATCTCCTGGCATTGTTCCCCACCCCAAATTCATCCTCCAATGGGATACCAGATATTATATTTGCATTCCAAATGCAAATAGGATAACTATCACCTTCCAACCACGGATACCACTTAAATAACTACCATTGCTTTGCTTAAGATAAAGACCAACGCTCATCACCTGATTTTTGTAGCCCAGCAAGGACAGCCTCCTCCACTTTTATCTCTTTGGATGCTCCCATTCTTCCCTCAGCTTCAGCTGGCTGGCTTTCTTCAAGCTGCCTTAACATTCCAGCTCTCTCCCATCCCCCCATCCCCTAAAAACACAATCTCAGGCATTCCCTAGTTAACTCTCTTAGTTAACACTTTGAAAATATCAACTCAAATGTCACTTCCTCAAATGAACCATCTCTTACCCCTAAATTGAATTAAATCCCCTTATAAAATACATGTAAGTATATACACATTTATGTATCTGTATCCATTGCACTTAGAAGAGTGGCAAATTCACATTTATTTGTATAATTATTTAATTAACCACTAAGATAGGGATCCATCTGGTTTTGATGGTCCTTGTATTCCTAACAAATACAATGCCTGCTTCAGAGAGGAAGTATAATAAATATTTGTTGAATAAATGTTGAGTGAACATCTCTATCTTTAACTCCCCATGTACAAAGTTATACACATATACCACATGCAAACACACACACATATCCACCCTCACATTCTAATAAAAAAATACATAAATAAGTAAATAAAAGAAAGTTTGTAAGCTATGATGCCCCACTTTTTTCTTTGTGACCTCTTCAAATATCATACTCCTCATTCTTCTATTTCTGTTTCCTCTCCATAATTTAGATGTGGTTTGGATGGTGCTACATTTACTTAGAAAGTATGGCAGGTCTGTTGAATTTCTTACACCCCCCAAAATAAATAAATGTCCAGGCATGCCTTTATATTATTTCCTCTGACATGTGAAATCCCTTGATAATTTCAGGAATTTCAAAAGGCTTCACTTTATGGGGGTTTTATGCTCTGCTGTTTGTATACATTCTGGCGTTAAGAAGTGGTCTAAGATTTTACCATACTGAAGAAAATGAAAATCCTCTGAAAGTTACCTATTCATATGGCCTCCATGTGAAAATAAGGAAGTTTATCTTATTATCAAAAATTAAAATAAGAAAAAATATGTGAAATTGAAAAAGTAATATAAAAATCTGTTATAAATTAAAGGTTTATATTTTTAAGAATTGCACAAAAGATTCAAACAAGGTATCAAATAGCTAAGGAAGACATGTGTCATACTGACGGGCACTTACTATGTTTTAGATACTATGCTAACATTCGTGACTAAATTCAAAATGTTGCATTAAAACTGAGTTGGGTTAGCACTGTTTAAAGCCTTCTAGCTTCAACTAGTTTAGGGGAAACTCTTGAACATTTTGTCCCAGAAAGCAAGGAATTGCTCAAAAACAAATGAGGGCACATTAGAAGGACATAGCCAGATTTAAAAGACTCTCTCTGGCCAAATTTGGGATCTTTTGTACATAAAGAGTAATAATGGATGTAATGGATTAGAGCACATTGAATAAGAAAAGTATCCATGAACCCAGAGTGTGTGAATGCACAGATTGGGTGGAGAGAAGGAAAAGCTCTGTTTCACTGAAGAATACAAGCTGATAATGAAAAGAAAGAATAGAATAATAGAGCCAGATTTTTGCAACCACCACGACAAGAATAAAAAAAATCATCCGCCATTGGGTGAATGGTTGATGGGGACAGGATATTCACATTATCTCTACGTGTCACCCCACAGATTGCTTATTAATTGTAAAGGGGAGACGTCCCTTTATAGTTGGTGTCTGACAGATACCAGCTAATCAAATGATCAGACTTGACATTACTAGAAGTAGTACAAACTGAAATCATGTATTTTTTTTAGGATACATGAAGAATGACACAAAAGTCTCTTCTGAAGTAATCTGATAAAAATGTTAAACCTGAGTCTAATCACGAGGAAACAAACAATCAGGCAAATCCAAACTGGTAGATTTTCTTCACTACGACTAACCTGGACACTTCAAAAATGCCCAAAATGTCAGTGCAATTAACAAATAAAGCCTGAAATATTGTTCAGGATTAAAGGAGACTAGGAGACCTGGCAACTAATTGCAAGACATCCATCCTTCTTGATTAGATTCTGGATGGAAAAAAAATCTATAAAGGATAATATTGGGACAATGGAAGGAATGTGAATTTGGGCTATAGCTCATATAACAGTACTACATCCCTGTTCAATTTCTTGAGTGTGATCATCATATTGAGGTTATATAGAAGAATGTGTCTTTAGGGACAGGATATATTTGAAAGTATTTAGAAGTGAAATCTCATATCTGCAACTTTCAAATGGTTCAGCAAAAAGAAATGTTTTAAGTGTAGGAAAGGGAGAGATAGGCAAATAATTATGGCAAAATGTTAATTTTTACATCTAGATAAAGATTATATACCATTCATTACATTGCTAATTTTCTGTAGGCTAGACATTTTTCAAAATAAAAATTAGAAAAAATATCCTATGATTTTAAGTTAGCTATCCAAAGGATGAAATAATTTTTATATATTCAAGTGAACTTAAATGTTTGAAAGTTGATTAATTAACAGTGTCTTCTCTAACGTGTCTAAATATCTTCATTCAACATTCTATAATAATTCCATAATTTATATGTAAACACTAAAGAAAAAGTTATCCTTAGAAGTATATGTTTCAGGCAATATAGGAGGCAATACGTAACATGATAATATCAGCATATATTAGATAAAATAATTTTTTTCATTTTTCCAGTTACATATGAGAACTTTTCAACATGAGAAATTTTAAAGGGAAATGAGTCCTCTATGGCAATATGTGTTTTATTCTTCCATGTCTTTCCTAAACATTGGTGCTCGCCTACAAAGTATGAGATTACTGATGATTTTCACTAAGATGTCTACAACCGAGCAGAATGCAGTTGCAGTGTAGAATAGATCTGGCCAGGGCCCACAGCGAGATTTACGATCCTGTGTGATTCTCAACTCTGTAACTTCAGGAAGACTGGCAAGCACCGTTAGTGCTAATGTATTAGAAGCAGATACTTACAGCCCAATAACACAGGTATACAAATATCAGAAGACAAAGCTCTCGATTTAGTCAAAACATATCCATCGTGTTCAGGTTCTATGAGAGGCACAAAGTAAATGAGGTTAAATAAAAGTATTTACAAATTTGTAAATAAAAGTTTATTTCTTCAGGAAAATTTTAACTTCAAACTAAATGTTTTAAATATTCCTCATACTATAAAAGCATATGATATAATATTTCTAATCAGGTCCCTGTAGGAATACTTTGCATGGTGCTAAGATAATATTTAGGGCTCCTTCAGATATGTATGGTAACTTGATCAGAGCAAGCAGAGTGGTGCCTTTTGGTATATGATAAAAAGAAAACATGTAAATCTTCTTGTATCTTAACATACAATATATCATGTATCTTAATGTACAATATAATAAACCAAAGATAAGAATATGGATAGTTATTTCCCCTCATATTTCATATAGTAAGTTGATAAGTTATTATAAATACTAGCAAAGAGAGAGAGTTTCTTGTTTCTGAAAAATCAGAAAGAACTGGTCTCTTGATACCACCAGCCTACACTATCCTGAGGTTAAAATTCACTATGATGGAATCTCCTTATTAAAAAAATTACGGGTCATCTTCAGCTTATATTGAGACTAGTATTAGCAATCAGTTTAAACTTGATATTGTTTTAATAAGAAGAAAATAGTAACAAATTGTTGTGGAGATGGAGCATGTTCTTAAGAAGTACTGATTATCTTAAAATAAAGGTAATAATATAAGAGCTTTGCTCTTACACCCTTATCCCCCTCCCACTCCCATGCTACTCCATCAGTGGTAACACAAAGGACACTCATACCACTAAGAAATTCAACACCCAAGAAAACTGGGTAAAATCGCATTTAGTTATCTTATTAAACTGTTAATACATTTTAATTTCACATACTTTTTAAAAGTTCCAAGACCATGAATAACATAAGTTAAAAGTTGTTTGAATTTATAGCAGTATGAAAGGTGGACTTCCATACAGAATTTGACATTAAAAGAAAACAGCTATGCAAACAATTTGTGTAGGTAATTATTAGCTGGAAGCTATTTGTACTCTAAGTTTATTGAATATACAAATATGATAATAAGACTTTGCACAAATGGAACCTTTTGATAATAAATCCATGTAAAAGACTGTGCCTTGGGGAATAATTCTAGATGTTATATTTGAATTCCCTGCAAACAGAATGCAGATCTCTAGACCAAGTACATAACCATTTTTCATTCACGATATTTAATAGGTCATTTTACCTAAAGTCTCAGAAAGGACAAGTAGAACAATAGAGAATGAAGCTGTTTTATTTGTGCGTGTATTAAAACATTGCAATCACAGAAGAAATAGCAAAGTAGAACTATAAAACCTCTCTTCAGAAGTAAGCAAAATTACGGTGGAAATCACAATTATTGGAAATAAGTAAATACCTAATCATTACCTGACAAGTATTCCTGATATTGCATATAGAACTCAATGATTAACTGTTTTGTTTTGTGTTTTGCCTTTTGTGGTATTTACTGACCAGTTTAGAAAAAACACTTTCATGGTAAAATAAAATGTGAAACAACCACATTCTCTTTATGAACCTTGTACATTTACAATACTTCATAGGACTGTACTCTCCCCACCAAGTCAGTTTTACTGTATACTAAGAAAATAAAAATGTAGAATCTTTCAATTTCCTTTCCTCATTTTAGATTTTGGTTACATTTTTATTATGTTTCGTATTTTCACATTTAAATGTAATCAGTGCACAAAATCAGTCTTTTCACTCCTCTTTCTCCAAGTTATTTTAGTTTATTTTGTGAATAAATAGATTTCATGATCAAGGAGTTTCTTCTAGGAAGACTCATATAATGCTACCTCCTGCATTCTTTTGTGCCTAATCCATGTCCTCCCCATGCCCACCCTTTCCTCTTGCCTGAGCCTCTAGTCCATAAGCCATTTTTTGATTGTTTTCCATTCTTGAAGGGGGGTAATGATGTGGAGGTGTTGTACATGGGAAGCCTGCAGCTCCAGTGTGGGTCTTGTTTAGAATATCCTCTGTCACCAAGTGTATTTCACTTACCCTCAAGTTGGAAACATGCAAAGCCCCTAACACTGTGTTGTGATTTCGTAGTCATGGCCTTTTTTCTGTTTTCTCCCACAGTATCCTCATCTGGGAAACCACTACATAGCTAATAAAAATGGTAGGAGAGTGTGCTGTTTTCTTCAGCCTGACGTCCCCAATTATTCTGAGTTTCAGTAGGAAAACATACACCTTCCTTATAACCTATTTATGTCCCAGTGTTCCGGTAAGATTTGCTGGACAGCCTTTTGGGACTACAATGTTATTTGTACAAAAATCTATATCCAGCTCAAGATTTGAGGTGTCGATTCTTGTTCTCTTCTCTTTTCCCTCCAGATTTTACACAATTTAGCAGGTATGCTTGACAGTTGGTTGTTTTTATACTTTGTATTTTTGTTTTCTTTTTTTTCACAAAAAGGAGGTAGACTAAAAAAGCCTTTATTTCATCAATAGCAGAAGTTTTAGAGTTCTGGTTGCCACTTTTTTGCATTAAATATTTTATTTAATGTT
>NW_012107709.1:278825-283573 GCF_000951045.1 Mandrillus leucophaeus | reverse complement strand
TATCTAAAATTCAACAAGATCAGAACTGAACTCTTGATTTACTCCTTCAAAAATTTACCTATATTGTAAATGTCATCTCAAAAAATAATTTCAAATTCTGTCACTTCTCTTTATCTCTACTGGTATTTACCCTGGCCAGGTCATCATCATTATCTGTATTTGTAGATTATAACAGCCTCCTTCCTAATTAGCTTCTTTCTCAGTGTATTCCTCCTACAGCAACAGGAATGATCATAAAACACGGGTATAGGCTGGGCGCGGTGGCTCATGCTTGTAATCCCAGCACTTTGTGAGGCCGAGGTGGACAGATCCCAAGGTCAGGAGATCAAGACCATCCTGGCTAACACAGTGAAACCTCGTCTCTACTAAAAATACAAAAAAAAAAAGAAAAGAAAAAAAATTAGCTGGGCGTGGTGGCGGGCGCCTGTAGTCCCAGCTACTCGGGAGGCTGAGGCAGTCAGACTCCCACTCAAAAAAAAAAACAAAACAAAACAAAACAAAAAACACATAGGTATAATGTTTTCACTCCTCTGATTATAATCATTCAACGCCTATCTGTTTCCCTTTAGAATTGCCCTCACAGACTTGATAGGCTTTTTGCCTATCTTTCTAAGCTCATTCTAGACCACTTTGCTTTCATTCATGAAGCTCCAGCCATACTGTCTTACTGTCTTATTTCAGTCCTTAGGATGCTTAGTTAAGTTCTTTTCTGTTTCAGAGCATTTTCTTTTCTTTTTTCTTTCTTTTTTTTTTTTTTAGATTCTAGCTCTGTCACCCAGGCTGGAGGGCAGTGGGGCGATCTCGGCTCACTGCAAGCTCCGCCTCCCGGGTTCACCTCATTCTTCTGCCTCAGCCTCCCGAGTAGATGAGACTACAGGTGCCCGCCACCATGCCTGGCTAATTTTTTGTATTTTTAGTAGAGAAGGGGTTTCGCCATGTTAGCTAGGATGGTCTTGATCTCATGACCTCATGATCTGCCTGCCTCAGCCTCCCAAAGTGCTGGGATTACAGGTGTGAGCTATCGCGCCGGGCCTCAGAGCATTTTCACAGGGGATCCACTATTTGGAAACCTCTCTTCCTTCACTACAGCTTTGCCCATGATTAGATCCTTCCCATACTTCAGACCGCAGCTTAGATATCACCTTCTTAAAGATACTTCCTCTGACCAAAAAGGCCAAAGAAGTCTCCTGTGCCCTTTACCCAATGTTCTCTACCTTACTTCTTGATTTTAGCACTTGTCACACTTTATAATCATATGTTCAATTTGTTATAACTTCTTTCTTTTCTCCTGCTCACTTTTGTATCCTAATATGTAAACACTGCCTG
This sequence comes from Mandrillus leucophaeus, assembly GCF_000951045.1. Taxonomy (NCBI): domain Eukaryota; kingdom Metazoa; phylum Chordata; class Mammalia; order Primates; family Cercopithecidae; genus Mandrillus; species Mandrillus leucophaeus. The sequence goes on along the minus strand of NW_012107709.1, from coordinate 282,247 downwards.
TGTAATAATAGGTCCTCAAAATATATTTGATGAATGACAACTACAGTATTGCTGTTATCATCAGAGTATGCTAGAGTAACTCCCAGAAGACTTTCTGGCGACATCGGCCTTGAGCCATTTGTTTTAGGACTGAGAATCTGAAAGGAAGAAAGTTCTATGACAGATGTAGTGGAGAGCAAAAACAAATTGATAGATATGGAGATGGGCATGGAGGGCCCAGGAGTCAGTACACCAGAAGGAGGCTTTTTTTTTTTTTTTTTTTTGAGACGGAGTCTAGCCAGTTTTTCATGGCCGTTCCATGATTCAGTCTGGAGTGCAGTGGCCAGATCTCATCTCACTGCAAGCTCCGCCTCCCGGGTTCACGCCATTCTCCTGCCTCAGCCTCCCGAGTAGATGAGACTACAGGTGCCCGCCACCATGCCTGGCTAATTTTTTGTATTTTTAGTAGAGAAGGGGTTTCGCCATGTTAGCTAGGATGGTCTTGATCTCATGACCTCATGATCTGCCTGCCTCAGCCTCCCAAAGTGCTGGGATTACAGGCGTGAGCCACCGCGCCCAGCCAGAAGGAGGCTTTATGTCGGGGCAGTTGGACATTAGGTGGCAGAGATATAGTGACCACTTTATGAAGAACCTAGAAAGGCAGACATAAGAGTTTTCCACTTTGAATAAGGATCTTGATGGCTTTTTAGGTAGAGTTAAAAATAAGCCACTCTGACAAATTGACTATGGTGAGTTAAAAGCACCTGAAAAGCAGCAGGTGCAAAAAGATCACTCTGACCTTTCTTCTGTTTCTCAAAAGCAGGAGATGAAATTCCTAAGAGAAAGATGTCCTTCCTTTACCAGAAGGAAAGCGTCACTCTTAAAATCATCAAGAACAAGAAGTTGAGGCCCAGGAAAATCTGTGCAATCAAACTTAGACTAATCCTTATGCTCCGAGCCATTTCTCCACTGAATTAAGGAATCTACCCCTAGATCCTTTGCCTTGTCACATTTTCCTAATGTCCTACTCTTTGTCTAATTCAGTACATATGTTCATCACTGACTGCATCTTTGGGTCTTCATTTCCCTATGAAGGCTCCTGTGCCACATAAAACTTATATTAAATAAATGTGTATGTTTTTCTCCTGTTGATCTTAGGCCAATTTAATTATTAGGTCCATCTGAAAAAGAAAAAAAGCCCTAAAACAGTAGAGGAAAAAATTTTTCCTCCCCTACATAGGCAAATGAAAAATAGTTAAAAAGCAATGTTTAAGAAAGATTAATGAAGCACCATTATTTGTGTTGAACTGAAGAGACTATCTAGAGATAGACCATCTACCCAAGAGTCTTTTTGTTTTTTTATTCAATAAATATTTCTGTTCCACTCACTATGTCTAAGGCACTGTCCTTGTCATGGAGGATTCTATGAGCATCATTTCAAAGATGAGTTCTAAAGAACAAACAGAGATCAGCCCAAGGTTGGTGTAGGATCTTAAAAAGAAAGGAGAGAGTGTTCATGTGTCCAGAGACAAAAAAAAAGAATGCAGATAGTTCTTAAGAATTTAAATAGTTTAGTTTTGCTGGAGAGTAGAGTTTGAGGGAGAGGTATGAATGATAAAATTAACGAAGTGATCAACAGCTAGATCAGGAAGAACGTTGTTTGTGATCATAAGAAATTTGGACAAATTAAGAAGTGTGAGAAATGGTGGAATATACAAATGAAAATAGTAGGCATTTAGAAATATGAGACCAGAACAGATGAGTTATTGGAACTGGAAATATAGATTGAGATTTCCTGTTTGAGAAGTTAGATCATATTTTGGAGGACTAAACAGAAAAGAGAAAGAAGGGTAGAACTCCAAGACAGAAGAAAAAGGGATGAGATTGTTTAAGGTTGAAAAAGCAAAGATCACCACTATGGAAGCCGGGATTGTGAAACCTTTCACAATAGTCTGCAGGTAAAATGTCACAAAGGGATCAGGAATTCAGAAGATACATTTTGTGATAGCAAGGACTTGTAGCTACCCGTTAAAAAAGGAAGTTCTATGTGGTATTTCAGTGTGGATGTCCACTTTTGTAAGTACTTAGATGTGGGTTAATGATGTAAAACTATTTGCCAGTGTTAGAAAATACAATGTTTTCTTAAGATAGTAGCACTAGGTTACTTAGGTTATCATTTATTTAATCAACCCCTTTTGTAACTAATAAAAAGTTAGCTCATTTAAAACTGATTTTTGATACATTTCATAATTTTGGCATCACTACAGAAGTTTTATTAGCAGGGGACACAGAAACAATGTAATTTGGAGACAGACAAGCCTATGTTTGGATTCTGGCTCTGCTGGTTATGAGTCATGTGAACTTTTATATATCGTGCTTACTTTTATCTCTCAACAATATCTATATTGGAACTTGATATTTTAGTTTTAGGCTTTATCTACTGACTTCCCACCATGGGAGGAGAGGATTTAGTCATTTTTCCTTCTTCATTCAGCCATACATGTATCTCCTGGTCCTTCCAACCCTCCTGTTCTTCCACTATAGTGATGCCATTTTTTTAAGAGTCAGTGCTTTCATTATCATGACTGTGTAAATGTTATACATGATTTAGCTGTGCAGCTTCATCTAATTTTTTTTCTTTTTCTGCATTTTCTGTTTTCCCTAAAGTTAATAGTATCTTACTCTTCCATATGCTCAAAGTTCTAAGTTTGTATCACTTATCCAAGCAAGCTCTTCATCATTGTCTAAATATTCTGTCTAGATTTTAAGACAAACCATCTTGTCTGCCAGTTTTATCTTTCTAAACAGTCTCCCAAGCATCTGTTCTGCTCCAATTTGAAATGCTTGCCCTCTACACCTGTTACACAGCTGTCATCCTTCCAACCAATCAAAATGTTCTTTTCTCTCTCACCTTTTTCAGATCAGGTTTCCGCATCCCATTTCTTCCTCTCATCTAACTCCCTTGCTTTGTTGTGTCCTCTGGTAGCTTTCCGAAAGGTATGTATTTTGAGAAGTTGTCTGAAAGTGTTTATTTTACACACACAACCTTGATTGACACATTGATAGAATTTGGTAGCATTTAATAGAATTTTAAGTGATACTTGTTTTCCTTGAGAATTTTGAAAGCATTCTTGCTCCACTGCCTTATTCTAGATTCCAGTGTTGCTACTGACAAGTCTAACACCATTTTGATTCTTGATCCTCCCCATGTGATCTGTTTGTTTTTCTCCAGCAACATATAGAACCGTTTCTTTATTACCAGTGTTCTGAAATGTCAAGACAATGTCCCATGGTGTATTTATTTTTCTATCCATTTTGCTAAGTACTCAGAGTGATCTCTTTAGATCTGGAAACTCATGTCCTTCAATTCCCTGAAATTTTCTTGAATTATATCATTAATGGTCTTCTTCATTTTGTTTTCTCACTTCTAACTGTCTGAAATT